>NC_069504.1:121485775-121785775 GCF_027579735.1 Bombina bombina | reverse complement strand
ACCGTGGACTTTAGCAAATAAAGAGGTGAAGGAATATTTTTCACAGTAAAGTAAAGAAATGCCTTCTACCATTTGACAAGGAGACAGGTTTCCACCATGGCTACTGCTGGGTTGCTTTTGTGACAGAAGAGGGGATGCTGAATGCATTGCAGAGGACACACATTTGTTTGAAGGAGGCAAGACACTTACCTTCTTTTTGAAGACACTTGAGGATATCACCTACTTGATTTAGAATATATCACTTCACACCCAGATATATTTTTCTATATTCTTTTTGGACACATTTCTAGGACACACACACAAACACATATTGTTGATACATCTTAGGAGTGTATTCCAGTAATGTTGGTATATTTATCAGCAGCAATTGCCACTAACGTGTTCTGTTATTGTATTGTAATTTTGAATATAAATAATTTATAGCAGTATAAAATTATTGTCAGCAATATCTCCAATGAATATAGTAGAATTTTTGAAAACACTCCAGTAAAACTTTATATAATCTCTGTAGTCTATTCCAAAATGCTATTGAGATATCTAGAAATTTTGACAATAACATTATTATAAATATTAATATTTAATCTCAAATAAAATTAATTCCTAAATTTTAACCAGTTCATCTCTATGATTATATTTATGCAGAAAATAGTGATTATGAAAAAATATATATAACTAGTTGTTACAATATCCTATATCAAGCAGGCTATAAAACATTTAGATTAAATACTATTCAATAGATATTATCCCATGTATGGACACAATATTTCTATAAATTTATCTTTGCTCAGAATGAATTAAAGGTACCTCCGTATTATGGACACTATTTCTATAAATTAACCTTAAAGGGACACTGTAACCAACATTTTTCTTTTGTGATTCAGATTGAGCATGACATTTTAAGCAACTTTCTAATTTACTCCTATTATCAAATTTTCTTCATTCTCTTGGTATCTTTATTTGAAATGCAAGAATGTAAGTTTAGATGCCGGCCCATTTTTGGTGAACAACCTGGGTTGTCCTTGCTGATTGGTGGATAAATTCATCCACCAATAAAAAAGTGCTGTCCAGAGTACTGAAACCAAAAAAAAGCTTAGATGCCTTCTTTTTCAAATAATGATAGCAAGAGAACGAAGAAAAATTGAAAATAGGAGTAAATTAGGAAGTTGCTTAAAATTTCATGCTCAATCTGTATCACGAAAGAAAAATTTTGGTTACAGTGTCCCTTTAACTCAAAATATCCCACAAATCTGATGAAATCTCCAGGTAATATAATTCACTATCGGCTAGATTACGAGTCTTGCGTTAGCCTTAAAAAGCAGCGTTGAGGGGTCCCAACGCTGCTTTTTAACGCCCGCTGGTATTACGAGTCAGGCAGGAAAGGGTCTACCGCTCATGTTTTTTCGGCGATTTTAGCATACCACAAATCCCCTTATGTCAATTGCGTATCCTATCTTTTTAATGGGATTTGCCTAATGCCGGTATTACGATCGCCTGAAAAAGTGAGCGGTAGACCCTCTCCTGGCAAGACTCCTACCACATATAAAAGTCAGTAGTTAAGAGTTTTATGGGCTAACGCCGGAACATAAAGCTCTTAACTAAAGTGCTAAAAAGTACACTAACACACATAAACTACATATTAACCCCTAAACTGAGCCCCCCCTACATCGCAAACACTTAACTAAAATGTTTAACCCCTAATCTGCAGACCGGACATCGCCGCCACTTTAATACATTTACACCGCCGCACTCCTGCCTCACAAACACTAGTTAAATTTTATTAACCCCTAATCTGTCGTCCCTAACATCGCCGACACCTACCTACATTTATTAACCCCTAATCTGCCGCCCCCAATGTCACCGCTACTATATTAAATTTATTAACCCCTAAACCTAAGTCTAACCCTAACCCTAACACCCCCTAACTTAAATATAATTTAAATAAAACTAAATAAATTTACTACTATTAAATAAATTAATCCTATTTAAAACTAAATACTTACCTATAAAATAAATCCTAAGCTTGCTACAATATAAGTAATAGTTACATTGTAGCTAGTTTAGGATTTATATTTATTTTACAGGCAACTTTGTATTTATTTTAACTAGTTACAATAGTTATTAAATAGTTATTAACTATTTAATAACTTCCTAGTTAAAATAAGTACAAATTTACCTGTAATTTAGTTTTAAATAGGAATCATTTATTTAATTGTAGTAAATTTATTTAGATTATTTTAAATTATATTTAAGTTAGGGGGGTGTTAGACTTAGTTAGGTTTAGGGGTTAATAAATTTATTATAGTGGCGGCGACGTTGGTGGCGGCAGATTAGGGGTTAATAAATATAATAGAGTTGCGGCGACGTTGGGGGGCATATTATGGGTTAATAACTATAATGTAGGTGTCAGCAATGTTGGGGGCAGTAGATTAGGGGTTCATAAGTATAATGTAGGTGGCGGTGGTGTCCGGAGCGGCAGATTAGGGGTTAATAATGTAATGTAGGTGTCAGCGATGGCAGGGGCGGCAGATTAGGGGTTAATAAGTGTAAGATTAGGGGTGTTTAGACTCAGGGTTCATGTTAGGGTGTTAGGTGCAGACATAAAATTAATTTCCCCATGGTAAACAATGGGGCTGAGTTAGGAGCTGGACGCTGCTTTTTTGCAGGTGTTAGTTTTTTTTTCCAGCCAGCTCAGCCCCATTTTTTCCTACGGGGGAAATCATGCACAAGCACATTTTGCCAGCTTACTGCTACCGTAAGCAACGCTGGTATTACAGTGAGATGTGGAGCTAAATTTTGCTCAACGCTCACTTTTCTGAGGCTAACGCCGGCTTGAAGAAAACTTGTAATACCAGCGTTGGCTTAAGTGAGCGGTAAGAAAAAAAGGCTTGTTAGCCCTGCACAGCCTTACTGACAAAAACTCGTAATCTAGGCGTAAGTAATTAGAACATTCATTTAGGTGTAATGCTGGATCCCAAGAACAGAGACTACATTTTTAAAACTGCCACACAAATCATGAAAGAAACATATTTGGGCTGGGAAAAAATATTATCGGAATACCCTCATATGTATTCTAAATTCTCACCACTAACACCTCTAGTACATAATAAAGAATGTATGCCAGGTCTAGATATTCCTGTTAAATTGATGGTCTCTATTGAAAGAACACTAATGATTTGTCACTTAGGAGATGAACATAAATTATTCAGTAATGTTAAATTGGTGGAAAATGGTTTCTAGTTTCTTAAAAACTGGTTATTATAGCATCAATACTATTTGTATGCAATTAAGGGATACTGAACCCAAACATTTTCTTTCATTCTTCAGATAGAGCATGCAATTTTAACCCTTTTGGCTGCTAAGCCATTTCCCACCTGGGTGCTAAGCTGGTTTTGAGCTTTTTTTTTTTTTTTTTTTTACTTTTTTAAAGTTATACCATTGGGGATCTGTAGCTGCTTAGATGCCTTAGATACAGGCTTCTAAGCAGCATGCCCCCCATCTCCCTATATTTGTCCATTGTCCATTTTAAATAAAGTTGTGCAGTGACGTCATTGCGTGTGATATCACGGTGCGAAACGTGAAGCCTCGGTGATGCCTCTCACTATTCAGGCCAGATCGCCGGGATGGGAGTAGGTGGGAGCCCCCAGGTTGCCCTCAAGGTGGGTGAGTGCTAGGGACAGCTCTGAGCCGTCGTTAGCACCAGACTGAGAAAATTTGTGATGGCTCAGAGCCGTCGTTAGAACTCAAGGGGTTAAGCAACTTTAATCCTATTATCAATTTTTCTTTGTACTCTTTGTATCTTTATTTGAAAAAGCAGGAATGTAAGCTTATAATATAGACACCAGATGGAACCTGGCGTATGGAATGACATCTATGCTGGATACCATGAGCCCAATTACCTCCATACACCTGGCCACAGATGTCCTTGAGGAGGTCTGAAGGGCAAGACAGTTGAGCGCAATCTTGCAACGTCTCTGATCTGTCAAGAATAACTTCATGGATAAGGAATCTATTATCGTACCCAGGAATTCCACCCTGTTGCTTGGAACCAGGGAACTCATTCCTTCATTTATCTTCCATCCGTGGGATAGAAGGAGAAGAGTCCTCGAGTGTTCCTTCGCGAGACTGCAGGAGGGAGCCTGGACCAGAATATTGTCCAGATAAGGAGCCACTGCAATACCTCTGGCTCTCGCTACCACGAGCAGCGTTACCAGAACCTTCATAAAGACTCTTGGGGCAGTCGCCAGATCAAACGGTAGGGCCACAAACTGGAAGTGTTGGTCCAGAAATGCGAATTTTAGGGACCTGAAGTGGATTGGTATGTGAAGAAAAGCATCCTTCAAATCTATTGTCATCATGAATTGTCCTTCTTGAACTAGGGGCAGAATCGACCTGATCGCCTCCATTTTGAACAATGGGACTGACAGAAACTTGTTTAGGCACTTTAGGTCCAGAATTTGGTGAAACGTGTCCTCCTTCTTTGGGATCACGAAAAGGTTTTAATAATATCCCACACCTCTTTCTGCTAGAGGGGCTGCAACGATTACTCCGAGAGAGGAAAGATCCCTTATGCATCCTAGGAAGGCATCTCTCTTCTCTGGACTGGATGATAGGTTTGACAGGAGGAACCTGCCTCTGGGCGGATGAGTCTTGAACCCTATCCTATAACCATGTGCTACAACCTCCAGAACCCAATGATCCTGAACGTCTCTTATCCAGGCCTCCGCAAAAAGAGATAGTCTGCCCCCTACGCAATCCAGAGACGGATCGAGGGCTGCCCCTTCATGCCGATTTTTTCTCTGCAGGCTTCTTGCTCTGCTTGATTTTATTCCAAGTTTTAGCTGGCTTTCAAGATCCCTTGGACTGCTCTGTCATTGCGGCAGGCTGCTGGTGATGAGAAAGGGACAAAAAGTAGACCCCTTAGTGATCAGGGGCCACCCCTTAATGCCGGTTTTGTCTCGGCGGGCATCTTGTTCTGCTTAGTCTTGTTCCAAGAGTTAGCTGGTTTCCAAGATCCCTTGGACTGCTCTGTTTTTGCGGCCAGCTGCTGGTGCTGAGACTTGTCCACATGAACGGGGCGAAAAGTAGACCCCTTATTCTTCTTATCCTGCGGCAGGAAAGCACCCTTGCCACCCGTGACCGTGGATATGATAGAATCCAGGCCTGGACCAAAAAGAACCTTCCCTTTAAATGGGAGGGAAAGTAATCTAGACTTGGAAGTCATGTCAGCAGACCACAACTTTAACCACATAGCCCTCCGGGCTAAAACAGAAAAACCTGATGTCTTGGTATTCAGGTGAGTAATCTGCATATTTACATTACAAATGAACGAATGAGCTACCCTTAAGGCCTTAATTCATTTCTGTATCTCTTTGAGGGGAGTCTCCATCTCGACCATAGCTGACAGAGCGTCACACAAATAGGTAGAAGCACCAGCGACCGCCGCTTGCCGGTAGCAAGCACCTCTTTCAGCAGAAAGCACAAATGCTCCATCTTAAATTTAAAATCTGGCTCCTCTGCAGATGGAGGTCTAGAAGAAAAGAGTCAGAGTTGTCCTCATCAGCCGATAATCTGTCAGAGACATCCAGCGGAGTAAATGACCCATGGGGCGGATAGCTATGTTTTACCCTTCGCTTGCGCTTAGCAGGACGTGGTAAGGCATCGAAGGCCGCAGAAACTGCAGTTTGTAACTGATCATTGAAATCTGGTGGCCAAAGGGCCCCTCCCATGGGAGGATTAGTAGTGCCTGGGGAGCTGCATGTGCAATCGGTGACAAGTGTAGGGAACGCACCTCGCGGGACGGAGAACCCTCTGAGGTGGACGGCTCAGTTGTACTAAATATCTTATTCTTTTTAGATATTGCAATTTTGTCAAAGCATGTGGAACAGAGTTGAGCAGGCGGATCAACCGGACCCTCCTCACAATAGACACAGTTATTAGGTTTAGTTAAAGAGGGAGTAACCTCTAACATATCAGGGTCCTCCATAGCTTGCGCTTTTATTTCGGACTAGATAGAAATTAAATTGCACCTTTATATCCCAATGGCCGGGGCACTCACCACCTCCTATGACCCGGACCACAGAGAAACAGCTTAGTCTCCTATAACCGCCGGTCAAAAAAAGAGGAAGATAAAGAGGCCACACCCGGTCACATGGAGTGCCATGCAGGACCGCCCCTGCACTAGATAGAAAACGCACCAAAAGGTCCGCATCAATCTCTTGCTAAAAAAACTGACTGTTCACACACTGACAGAGCCTCATCTAACACATGACGCAGCATTAAAACACAATAAATAATATTATGCACAAATCCCCCCCCTGTTCAATAACCCCCTTTCTGAGGGTATTACCCTTGATTCTATACAGATAAAAGGAGACACACTGTGACTCTGTCTTCTTATGTTATCATATATGGATAAATTAAATGATCTTACCAGAATCTATGCCATGGAACAGGAACACGGCCTTTTAAGTGTGAAGGGGTAGTAGCATAGCTCCTGACATGGACTTGAGAGCAGAAAAGCAGGCAGCAAAACTCTTCAACGCTGATTGCTTGTGAAACTGTTAATCTGAGTTGGGATGGTTTCGCAGAAAGACTCTCCCTGCATCTCCGGACTCTAACATTCATCCATGCTCTCACTGAGAGGCTGACAGAACTACTTAAAACTCCTGTCCCAGTTCAATGAGTACTACCCTCCATAAGAGACTACTCCAAATCTTCTGACACTTCTCTGCCAACCTTTTGTGACGAAAGGCAAAGAATGACTGGGGGATGAGGGGAGTGGGGGATGTATTTAAACCTTTGGCTGGTGTGTCTTTGCCTCCTCCTGGTGACCAGGTTCTTAATTCCCAACAGTAATGAATGAAGCAGTGGACTCTCCTCCCATTAAGATGGAAAGATTCTCTATCGATAAAGATATTTCTGACGGAGGTCAGAAAAGCCAAGATTCTTTCTTCTTGCCTCTCTCTACAGTCTGCTGTTCGGCCATCAGTGGCTCAATGTATGAAGGTAATTAGTCTGATGGTTGCGTCCATGGACATCATTCCATTTGCTCGGTTCCATTTGAGAGCTCTGCAGTTATGCATGCTCAGACAATGGAACGGGGACTATGTGGATCTGTCTCAGAGGATAGATCTGGATCAGTCAAAAAGAGACTCTCTTACATGGTGGCTGTCTCAGGAACATCTCACTCAGGGAACATGCTTTTGTAGACCTTCCTGGGTGATTGTGACCACGGACGACAGCTTACTGGGCTGGGGCTCAGTCTGGGACTCGTTAAAAGCACAGGGACTCTGGACTCGGGTGGAGTCTGCTCTCCCCATAAACATCTTAGAGTTGAGAGCGATTTTTATTGCTCTGGCGGCTTTTCCTCAGTTAGCCTAAGCCTGATTTATCAGGTTCCAGTTGGACAACAAAACCTCAGGGGCTTACATCAACCACCCGGGAGGAACTCAGATTTCATTAGCCATGAAGGAGGTGGCTTGGATTATTCAGTAGGCGGAAGCTCACAATTGCTGCCTGCCATCCACATTCCAGGAGTAGATAACTGGGAAGCGGATTTTCTGAGCAGACAGACTTTTCATCCCAGGGAGTGGGAGCTCCATCCGGAGGTATTCTTCAGCTTGACCCTCAAATGGGGGTGCCGGAGCTGGATCTGATGGCATCTCGCCACAATGCCAACCTCCCGAGATATGTTTCGAGGTCAAGGGATCCACAGGCCGCTCTGATATATGCGCTGGGGGTCCTTTGGAATTTAAGGATGGCATACCTGTTTCCTCGGTTCACTCTCCTCCCATGAGTCATTGCTCGTATCAAGCAGGAGAGAGCATCAGTGATTTTCATAGCTCCTGCGTGGCCTTGCAGGATCTGGTATGCAGACCTTGTGGAAATGTCGTCTCTTCCACCTTGGAGACTACCTCTGAGCTGAGGAAGGGCCTTCTACTTCAGGGCCCATTCCTTCATCCAAATCTTGTTTCTCTAAAGCTGACTGCTTGGAGATTGAATGCTTAGTTCTGGCTAAGCGTGGGTTTTCCGAGTCGGTCACTGAGATCATGATTCAGGCTCGCAAGCCTGTTACTAGGAAGATTTACCATAAGATATGGCGTAAATATATTTTTTGGTGTGAATCCAAGGGTTACTCTTGGAGTAGGGTCAGGATTCCTAGGATTTTGTCTTTTCTCCAGGATGGTCTTGAGAAGGGGTTGTCAGCGAGTACTCTGAAGGGTCAGATCTCTGCCTTGCCTATTTTTCTACATAAGCGTTTGGCGGATTTGCCAGACGTGCAACCATTTTGTCAGGCACTGATCAGAATCAGGCCTGTGTTTAAGTCAGTTTCTCCTCCTTGGAGCTTTAATCTTGTTCTTAAAGTTTTACAGCAGGCTCCGTTTGAGCCTATGCATTCCATAGATGTTAAGTTGTTATCGTGGAAGGTTTTGTTTCTTGTTGCTATTTCTTCTGCTCGGAGACTCTCGGAACTCTCAGCATTGCAGTATGATTCTCCTTATTTTATCTTTTATGCTGATAAGGTGGTTCTTCGTAATAAGTTAGGTTTTCTTCCTAAGGTTGTTTCGGATAGAAATATTAATCAGGAAATTGTTGTTCCTTCTCTATGTCCTAATCCTTCTTCTCATAAGGAACATTTGTTACACAATCTGGATGTTGTGCGTGCTCTGAAGTTCTACCTACAGGCGACTAAGGATTTTCACCAGTCTTCTGCTGTGTTTGTTTGTTTCTCTGGGAAACGTAAAGGCCAGAAAGCTACAGCTACTTCTCTTTCTCTCTGGTTGAGAAGTGTAATGTGTTTGGCCTATGAGACTGTTGGACAGCAGCCTCCTGAGAGAATTACGTCTCATTCCACTAGGGCTGTCTCTCTTTTTCTTGGGTTTCAAGAGTGAAGCTTCTGTGGAACAGATTTGCAAAGCAGCGACTTGGTCTTCTCTACATACTTTTTCCAAATTTTATACTTTTGCCTAGACTGAGGCTTTCTTTGGGAGAAAGGTTCTTCAAGCAGTGGTGCCTTTTGTTTAGGTTCCCTTTCTTGTCCCTCCCTAATCATCTGTGTCCTCTGGCTTGGGTATTGATTCCCAACAGTAATTGATGATGCCGTGGACTCACCATATCTTAGGAAAGAAAACATAATTTATTCTTACCTGATAAATTTCTTTCTTTCCGGATATGGTGAGTCCACGGCCCTGTCCTTTATTTAAGACAGTTATTTTTAATTTAAACCTCAGGCACCTCTATGTGTTATTCCTTTTTTTGCATTTTCCTTCAGACGAATGACTGGGGTTTGTGGGAAGGGAAGTGATACTTAACAGCTTGGCTGTGGTGCTCTTTGCCTCCTCCTGCTGGCCAGGAGTGATATTCCCAACAGTTATTGATGCCGTGGACTCACCATATCTAGAAAGAAAGAAATTTATCAGGTAAGCATAAATTTAGTTTTTTGATAACATTTTATTTAAGTTAAGTTACTATTGCAATTTGTATCCATATGGTTACCTTTGTCAATTGTAAAGTATCATGTTGGATATCTGTTAATATAACAATAAAAATGTAAAACTTTAAAAAATCTAAGAAAAAGAAAAAAACAAAAGTAAATACTACATCCCCGATCTCACAAGATGAGGTGAAGATTACAATTAAATTGTTTGCTCTGTGGAAAATTTTACCGATTACTGACCAATCATGTCTCTTCTACATTGTCCTCCTTGTTCAGTTCATATTTTACACAAAATCACAAACCACATTACCAGAATCTTATAGGCCTATAGCCCTTCTTTGTCGACTATGAGCTGTTAATGAAATTATAGACTAATCATTGAAAACATTTCCTACCGAATGTATTGCATACACATCAGACGGGTTTCCTAGCTCATCGCTCCTCGGTTACCAATATTCCTTGATTCCTCCACGCAGTAACACATTATTGGTTGGCTAGGCAAGAAAATGCAGTCAATTATTTTCCAGGGGCCTTTCCGCTGTCTTTGGACGCAGATAAGGCCTTCAACAGATGGAATGGGGCCATCTGTTCTATACTATGGTATGAATTGGGATAGATGGTCATTTTGCAACATTTATTAAAAATATTTACTCCAACCCCATAGCATATATACTGGTTAATAATATATACTCCTCCCCTGTGTACCTTTTTAAAGGGGCACTAATCAGTTATGTCCCTTGTCTTCACTCTTTTTTTAACATAGCTTTAAAACTTCTCTCTGTATACTTACTTGTAATATTACCGGGAATTGCCTTACACTCACATAATCTGCAGTTAGCACTATATGCAGATAATATGCTCTTATTTATATTAGAGCCGAGACAACACATACGATTTTAGAGGCTTTTGCTCTATTTGGGCAGTTTTATTATAAAATAAATGTTGCCAAATTAGAAACATTCCTACCTTTCCAAGCAATAATATGATTTCCATAATTCATCAAATTAAATTTAATTTGGCCTCTTAGATCCTTAATGGGGAGGGTACATATTATCAAGATGAGTATCTCCCTAGACTTTTCTGTCCAATGCAGATGCTCCCGCTCCTCTTGCTCTTAACCAGGTGTTTCACACCTTTCTATGGAAGGGTAGTAAACCATGGATTAGCCTTCATAAGCTATACTTATCTTATTTGAAAGGAGGCTTAGGCCTACCAAATGTTATGTATTATAACTGGTCTTCTCTCGCAAAATTTGTTCTGGCAATTGGTTACACAACATTTTTCTAATACACATCTAGGGGAATCTCAGACTCCCCAATTGTCACTGACCTTTCTTACGCATGACACTTTTTTAGAGTTACCGGCTGACTTAAGACCCATCCTATGTTAAAAGATATTTTATTAGCATGACAATATTTGAATAAACAGGGTAGATTACTGCCACTGACGCTATCTCCCAGTATGTGGAAATCCAAGATTTGTACCTGAATCTCTGTACCCCATATTTGACACTTGGATGGATTTAGGAATTCACAATCTTGGTAAGGTATAGGATGAAATTTATAGGTGTTTTATGCCTTTTGATAATTTATTGGGTAACTAGTAACCCCCTATTCTGCCCATGGGGGCCCATGTTCAAGGCGGCAGAGGTGGACTTCGGCAGCCTCTTCCACAGCCTCCGCTCTGCAATTTTCATCACCGGCGGGGCCCATTTTCATCCATTCTCATGGCGCCCTTGGCCCATCTTAGCAGCAGCAGAGGCGGTCTTTGGTGGCCTCTTCTGCCGCCTCCGCTCTGCAGCTTCTTTGACTCTCTTCGGGGAGACCTCCGCTTCATGCAATATCCCCCACGCACTGAAAGCCGGAAGCGCTGAACCCCAAAATATAAGTGTACCACTTACTTCCCATTGGCTGATTAGTATACCTGTGTGAGGGTTGATTCTGTGATTAGGTTAGACCATCAGAAAACGCAACCCAGGTGCTGAACAAAAAATAGACCGGCTTCTAAGCATACATTCTTGCTTTTCAAATAAAGATAACAAGAGAACGAAGAAAAATTGATAACAGGAGTAAATTAGAAAGTTGATTAAAATTGCATGCTCTATCTGAATCATGAAAGAATTTTGGGTTTAGTATCCCTTTAAATGGATTTAATGTGTGCTTATTATTATTTTAAACATAAACATATTTTTTTTTCTGGTCCAGCACTGAGTTCCAGGAGCCCGGATAGGACAAGCAGGTTTTGCCGGTGCCGCTGGCCTTTTAGCCCATCTCTGTGACATATTATTTAAACATTGATGATAACTTTAGAGATATAGCTATATAGTTTTAATAAGGTGTATTACTTATAGTATACTTTATTATACTTAGTTATTTTTTGACATTAGGCAGTTAGATCGGTGCTCCATGGGAGTGTAGTTTAGACATGATGTCGGTGTAGGCGGTATTAGGGACTTAGCTGGGTGCTTCAGGGGTGCATAAGTTAGGCTTCACGTAGGTGTAGGCAGTTAGGGGTAGTTAGCTGGGCAGTGCAGGGGGAGTGTAGGTTAGCCGTGATGTAGGTGTTTGCAGTCAGTTGCAATTAGCGAGGCGGAGCAGGGGGAGTGTAGCTTAGGAATGACGTAGAAATCCTCCTTTTTAGTGTCTCAGAAGTCAGACTCCTCCAAGTGCAAGTAAGAGCCTGGTTCCTCTTGATCTAAGTCCAGACAGGACAAAAATCTTACACCTTCCTCCAAATCAGCATGAAGGTGCAAACCCCAATCTATTTCTGGTTGGTGCAGACATTTTTCAGGAGGCTTGGGAAAGATTAGTTCCAAGATCCTTTGGTGCTGAAAATAATTTCCCAGGGGTCCTCATAGGCTTTTGGTCTTTCCTTCCTCAATGACTCAGGAACATACAAATTCAGTTCTTCAGTTCATTTGTTGGTTCATGGTTGGATAATCAACCTCCCAAAGAGCTTTCTACTACCACAAATTCTGTGTTTAATCACAGACTCTGTAACAATCAGACTAGGCTCAAATAACAGAAGGCCTGTGCCCTTCTCCAACAAAGGCTTCTTCCTACAGTGCTTCAATGCATGGAAGTAGTTGGTCTCATGGCAGTGGCTTCAAATGCCGTACTTTTTTGCCACTTTCCACTTACGTCCTCTGCAGCTTCAAATGGTGCATCAGAGGAATGGAGATTACAACAATGTCTCAGAGGTCTCTTTTGACTTTAAGACAATCTCTAACTTGGCGGCTCAACAATTATTGATTAAGGGAGCCTCATTTCTCTGTCTGAATTTGCTAGCAATTACCACAGATGCCAGAATGCTGGGAGGGGTTGCAGTCTGTGGCTCTAGGAGAGGACAGGGAATTTGGTACTGATGGGGGACAAAGTTACCAACAAAAGTTTTAGAATCTTAGGGGCTCTACAGAGTTGGCCCCTGTTACAACAGGAATCTTTTCTAAGATTTCAGTCAGACAGTGTCACAGCAGTGGCTTACATCTATGACAACGCAGTACTGGAAGTGCCTTAGGGATGAAAAAGGTAGCCCGCAGAAAGCCATCATTACATGATTTTAACAACTCACATTCTGGGTGTGGACAATTGAAAAACAGACTTCCACAGACATCAGCATCTTCGCTTATGTGCATTGCCCTTGAATCAGGAGGTATTCAACCAGATTGTGAATCTTTGAAGAAGGCCAGACCTAGACCTCATGACCTCTTGCTTGAATCTCAAGCTACACCAGCACTGTGCAAAATCTCAAGTTCCTCAAGCTATTCTAATAGATGCACTAGTGATTCCCTGGTCATTCAATTTACATATTTCCTCATTTTGTGTAAATATCCAGTATATTAGCCAGGATAAACAGGAAAGGGCCTTAATAATTCGAAATGCTGCAGCATGGCCTCGCAGGACTGGGTACACAGATCTGGTATGTTAGATAAATTGTGGGAGAAAACTGAAATACAGTGGGTATTGAAAAGAATCACCCCCCTTGAAAATAGTCACATTTTGTTGCTTTGCAGCCTGAATTAAAGACAGACACAGTTTTTGTTTATCCAGTTGTAATTACTCAGTGCAACTTATAACATCCAAGTGAAAGATATAACACCATCATGTCAGGCAAAAATAAAGACAATTCAAAAACACAATCACTGAGTTCGAAAAAGGATCACCCCCTTGTGTCAGTATTTTGTTAAACTACCTTTTGATTTAATTACAGCCTTTAGTCTGTTGGTATATGTCTCTACTAACTTTGCACATCTAGACTGTGCAATGTTTGCCCACTCATTGCAGAACTGCTCCAGTTCCGTTAAATTTGATGTGACCATTTGTGGACTGCAGTCTTCAAGTCATGCCACAGATATTCAATGGGGTTTAAGTCTGGGCTCTGACTAGGACATGCAAGGACATTTACCTTTTTTTCCTTCAACCACTGTGTGGTCATCTTTGCTGTGTGCTTTGGGTCATTGTGATGTTGGAAGGTAAACCTTCCCACTGACAACTTCCTGGCAGAGGGCAGCAAATTTTCCCCAATAATTTGATGGGATTTTGCCCCATCCATTATTCCTTCTATCCTGACAAGTGCTCCAGTGCCTGCTGCAGAGAAACACCCCCATAACAGGATATTACCACCTCCATGCTTTACTGTAGGTATGGTGTTATTTGGATGGTGAGCTGTATTTGATTTCCTCCAGACCTATCTTTGGAGTAGAGGCCAAATAATTCAATTTTAGTCTCATCTGACCATAACACCTTTTTCCATGCGGCCTCAGAATCTCCTAGGTGTGTTATCGTAAAGCTCAGTCATGACTGCAGGAAATGAGATGCTCCAGGAAAGCCCTTTTCATGCTGAGCTAATCAATATGCCCACAGCTGATCACAGTTGAAGGTCAAATGGCTTTGTGTGTGTCGTTGAGAAGGTGATTAGCTTCACCTGATTGAGTTTACAAGTTATTTTAGGACGGGGTGATCCTTTTTCCAACTCAGTGTTTCCCAACCTCTCCAAGAAAGGGACAAAGAAAAAATTCAAAACAACCAACCGAATGTAAAACACCTGTGCCAAAAAGTAAAACACTTTAGTCAATCATAAAAAAATTGGAATCACTAGGAAACATTTAAGTATGTTAAAAATAGAAGTTTATATAAATGAAAAAATAAAACAATCAATAAATATTACTTAATGCGATTATAAATAAATACATAAATACATACATACACAGTAGGATCCTACTATACTAGAACATAGCAGTGAGACAAGCACCTTTTAAAATAAACACAACTCGATAAAAACATATAATCAATTATTAAAATCATATATCCAATGTTGAAATAAGATGTTAACAGTCTTGAACAAGAACCCGTAGACAAAAATAGTTACTGTGACCAACTGATACTTTGTATCCAAATTACAAATTGTCTCTAAGTGAAAACACTGTATCTTGAGAGCAAGCCTTGCTCAAAGCTGTAGATAATACCGGAATTATTGCACAATTGTTTTATGTCAACGTTACCATCCTTTATAAGTAGTAGCCGTATTCCAAACACTTTCCTTCGTTTACTTACACTGCTTCCCGGAGTCCGCTCTAGCCTTTCAAACCAGTGTGGAAACCTCAGCGTTTGTTTTTTTTTTAAAAACAATCAAGGAGTTCTCTCCGGCTCTGCTTTTGAGGTACGGTGGCTTTCTTAGGATAAAAACAGGACCAAAACAGGTTCTGCAGCATGTTTCAACAGCACTTGTCGTCTTTTTCAAGCAGTATTAGTTTCTTGATGGTCCTGTGTCTATTTATAGACTGACTCTCCAATCTCCATCTTGATAATTGGCTGTAGTAAGGATATTCTTTTGATTTGCGAGTTAAACAATTAGCACACTTTGCCATTGTAAAAATCTCTCTCATATAGAGACCTATTACTGGTGTTCCGTATACTTTCTTATTTTACCTATAGGGGTGCATGATGTTAACGATCTACCAAGATGGTAACATATTCAGGGGCTTGTTTGCATAAATGAATGTATTTATAATACTCAAATAGCCTAATCCGTGTGTTTTCATTGCTTCAATACGTGCTTATTTTAAGAAGTTAAGAACATAGATAAAGTGTTATCTTAATCTGTATTTTATGTATTAATTCCTTTAAAAAAAACTGGGGCCATAATGAAAAATATGAAAAAATATAAAAATATTAGAAAAGCAATTAAACAAATAGGAAAAAAATCAAATATGAGGATAAAAATATATATATATAAAAAAAAAGAAAAGCATGTAAACAAACTCAAAAACTAAAAGAAAGCAGAGAATTCTAGTTCTAAATTGAGACCGTTAGGGGTCAGAGTCTCCAGTTCAAAAATCCACTTTGCTTCAAGCTTTCATAAAGATTTATGTATGTTGCAACCTCTCCAGTGCTTAAAGTTATATACATTGCAGTTTTTAAAATGTACAGGAACTGGGAGATCTTTATTTCTGTCTTCCTCTGCATTCTCTATGAATAAAAGGTGTTCCCTTACTCTTTCCCTTACTGGCCTTTCCGACTCTCATATGTACTGTTTGCCACACTTACATTCTATCAAATATACTACATTGCGGTCAGTACACCTAATAACTTTGTCAATTTTGTATTATTTACCTGTAACTGTCGATTTATAGCTTGTACTTTTTTTTTAATGTCTACATGCTTTGCATGTTAGGCATGGAAAAAAAACCTTGCAATTTCTTCCCTATTAGATCTTTCTCAATAAAATTATTTTGTTTCTTTCTTAATTCAGTAGGTGCTATTTTTTTCTTCAAATCATCTGCTTTTCTATATACAATTTTAGGTTTACTGGGAAGTATCTGGCCTAATCTGTCATCCTGTAATAGGACCCCCCAATGTATTCTAATAATGTTTTCAATTAATTTATGGTTCCCACTGTATTGCGTTATGAACGGAATATTAGCTAAAGCCTAATTTTTCTCAGTATTTTTCTTCTTAGAGTCAAATACTATGTCTCTATTTAAGTCCCCAATTTCCTTTCTTGTTTTTTCTATATCATCTTTTTATAGCCTCTTTCACAGAATGTGTTAGTTAGTATCTTTGACTGTGACTGATAATCTTCCTGTCTGTTACAATTTCTTTTGATTCTTAAAAACTTGCTCTTCTGAATATTTCTAGTCCATCTATCTAGATTACAACTGGTTGCTTCTATAAAATTGTTTGCATCCACAGGTTTAAAATGTGTTTTTGTTAACAGAAATTTCTAAATCCAAAAAGACAATACTCTCTTGACTGATTTCACAAGTGAATTTTAGATTTTTTTGTATTTTGATTCATTTTATTGATAAAATTTGTGAAAGATTTGTGACTTCCTTTCCAAATCATAAGGATGTCATCTATATATCTTTTATAGAGTACCAAATTCGCCCGTTCGTCTGACATATCTAAAAACTGGGACTCCAAATGGCCCATAAATAGATTGGCATAATTGGGGGTGAATTTGGTACCCATTGCTGTCCCACAAATTTGTTCATAGAATTTATTTTCAAAAGAAAAATAATATGAGTAAGTATAAAATTGATAGCATCTAGTAAGACATTTGATTGTTCTTTATTCATGGTAGTGTCATGGTTTAAGTAGAAACCAGCTGCTTCTAACACATCTATATGTCTAATGAAGGTATATAACAAAGTTACATCGCAAGTTATTAAGAACATGTTCTCATGCAACTCAAAATTTCTGATGAATGCAAAATTTGTTGGGAGTCTCTCAGATAAGAATCTAGATTTATGACATATTTTTGTATTTATCAATATATTCTAAGAGGTTTTATGTCAATAAGTCTATTCCAGATACAATGGGACGACCAGGTGGATTGGTTATTGACTTATGGATTTAGAACAAAGGTATTTTAGGAAATAAAGGTAGTAAATAATCAAATTATTTTTCATTTAATATTCCTCTTTCTTTCTCCCCTTTTAAGAGAGTTTTTAGTTCCAGATGAAAAAAACTAGTAGGGTTCCTGATACATTTTTTATATGTCTCAGTATCGTTGACTAGTTTGCAACAGATCTCTAAAACGTTTTCTCTGTCCAGAATAACAATACCCCCCCCTTATCCGCTGATCTAAAGACTATGGCCTCTATTTATCAAGCTGTCAACTTACCTGCATTCGACGAAACCAATACGCTCGCCTAAGATCGCCTAACATCGCTGCCGCGGACCTGAATACGTTCTCCAAAATTACCAAAAAAGCTGTCAAAAAGCCGCGCACCAAGTAAGGGGCAATGAGCAGTGGACTGTTATTAACTAACAGTCATCGATCTCGCTGCTCTTCGGCTTTTTCCCAGCTTTATTGGTACCCTGTCACAAAACACCCACACTATAATACTATACTGTTTACCCCCTATACCGCCACAACTAAATAAATGTATTAACCCTGAAACCGCCGCTCACGGACCCCCCTGCAACTAAATAAAGTGTTTAACCCCTAAACCGCAGCTCACGGAGCCCACCCCAACCTACATTATATTTATTAACCCCTAATCTGCCCCCCTACACCGCTGCCACTATATTAAATGTATTAACCCCTAATCTGCCCCCCCTACACCGCCGCCACCTATATTATATTTATTAACCCCTAATCTCCCCCCCTACACCACCGCCACCTACATTATATTTATTAACCCCTAATCTGCCCCCCCTACACTGCCGCCACCTACATTATATTTACTAACCCCTAAACCAAAATCTAACCCTAACACCCCTTACAATTATACCTAACACTACACTATAATTAAATCCCTAAATTAACTACAATTAAATAAAATTAAATACAATTATCTAAAGTACGAAAAAACCCCACTAAATTACAGAAAATAATAAAATAATTACAAGGTTTTTAAACTAATGACACCTAATCTAATCCCCCTAACAAAATAAAAAAGCCCCCCAAAATAAAAAAAGCCCTACCCTACACTAAATTACAAATAGCCCTTAAAAGGGCTTTTTGCGGGGCATTGCCCCAAAGTAATCAGCTCTTTTACCTGAAAAAAAAGTACAATACCCCCAACATTAAAACCCACCACCCACACACCCAACCCTACTCTAAAACCCACCCAATACCCCCTTAAAAAACCTAACACTAACCCCTTGAAGATCACCCTACCTTGAGAAGTCTTCACCCAAGCGGGGCAAAGTGGTCCTCCAGACGGGCAGAAGTCTTCATCCAAGCCGGGCAGAAGAGGTCCTCCAGACGGGCAGAAGTCTTCATCCAGACGGCATCTTCTATCTTCATCCATCCAGCGCGGAGCAGCTCCATCTTCAAGACATCCGACGTGGAGCATCCTCTTCTTCCGATGTCTTCTTCAACAATGATGGGTCCTTTAAGTGACGTCATCCAAGATGAGCTTGCATTCTATTGGCTGTTCCAATCAGCCAATAGAATGCGAGCTCAATCTTATTGGCTGATTGGATCAGCCAATAGGATTGAACTTCAGTCCTATTGGCTGATTGCATCAACCAATAGGATTTTTCCTACCTTAATTCCGATTGGCTGATAGAATTCTATCAGCCAATAGGAATTGAAGGGACACCATCTTGGATGACATCACTTAAAGGACCCGTCATTGTTGAAGAAGACATCAGAAGAAGAGGATGCTTTGTGTCGGATGTCTTGAAGATGGAGCCGCTCCGCGCTGGATGGATGAAGATAGAAGATGCCGTCTGGATGAAGACTTCTGCCCGTCTAGAGGACCTCTTCTGCCCGGCTTGGATGAAGACTTCTGCTCGTCTGGAGGACCACTTCGGCCCGCTTGGATAAAGACTTCTCAAGATAGGGTGATCTTCAAGGCGTTAGTGTTAGGTTTTTTTAAGGGGGTATTGGGTGGGTTTTAGAGTAGGGTTGGGTGTGTGGGTGGTGGGTTTTAATGTTGGGGGGGTATTGTACTTTTTTCTCTTGCAAGGTGTATCCAGTCCACGGATTCATCCTTACTTGTGGGATATTCTCATTCCCTACAGGAAGTGGCAAAGAGAGCACACAGCAGAGCTGTCCATATAGCTCCCCCCTAGCTCCACCCCCCAGTCATTCTCTTTGCCGCTCTAGCAGTAGGGCATCTCCATGGGAGGGTAAAGTGAATGTGGTGTTAGATTTGTAGTTTTATATCTTCAATCAAAAGTTTGTTATTTTTAAATGGTACCGGTTTGTACTATTTACTCTCTGGCAGAAAAGTGATGAAGATTTCTGCTAAGAGGAAAACGATTTTAGCATGTTGTAACTAAAATCCACTGCTGTTCCCACACAGGACTGATGAGTACCAGAAAACTTCAGTTGGGGGGAACAGTTTGCAGGCTTAACTGCATTAAGGTATGTTTCAGTCATCTTTTTTCTAGTCAAGACACGATAATGTTAGAAGACTGACAGGAATCCCCATGAGGGAAGGGTAAGCCATATTCTGAGACTTAGTATAGAATAAGGTCTTATTTTACAGGGCTCAATAGGCTGGTGAACACTGTGAAAGAAAAATCGATTATTTTATTCAGCAAATATTCATTGGTAGACACTTTTAAACACCTTTGGTGTGTTTATTAAGGTTTTTTTTTCTCCACATGGCATAAATTTAGTCACCTAAGTGTGACTTTGAGGGCCTCACAACTCTGGAGTGGAGTGGGAGGGGCCCTAATTTTGCGCCTCTGTTGCGCAGTTCATTTCTCCAGACAGTTCATGCTGCTTCACGTGGAAGGTCCAGAGACTGCTTGAGGCACTCACAGAAGCTGTTTTTCCCCTAAACTAATCCATAAGGGAATGTAGGGCCACAGCATACTGCTGTGGCAAGGTGCTGTAGTTTTGAAACCAGTTGTGAGCTTTAGACTGCTCCGGTTTGGGCATTAAGGGGTTAATCAGGCTGAAACTTGGTGTGCAATCATATCGAAGCATTAGGCACATACTGTGAAATTTTCAAAAGATTTGGTGCATTTTTCACTGTTTTGTAAAATTGTGTGCGCTTTTTATTTCTTAAAGGCACAGTACCGTTTTTTCAAATTGTGTTTTTTATTTGATTAAAGTGTTTTCCAAGCCTGTTTGCATATAATACTAATCTGTTTAACATGTCTGACACTAAGGAAAAGCCTTGCTCTATGTGTTCAGTAGCCATGGTGGAACCCCCACTCAAAATGTGTCCCAAGTGCACTAATGTGTCTATACAATTTAAAGATCATATTGTGCCACTTAAAAATGTAGCCCAAGATGATTCTATGACGGAAGGTAATGAAGATAGTCCACCTTCCTCTCCCCAAGTGTCACCACCAGTTACGCCCGCGCAAGCAATACCTAGTACCTCTAGTGCATTGGCACCTATTACATTGCAACAACTAGCAACAGTTATGGATAATTCCCTTGCGGCCTTTCTATCCAAACTGCCAGTTTTTCCTACAAAGCGAGATAGCTCTGTTTTAAGAACAGATTATGAGCAGTCGGAAGCTTTGGGAGGTTTATCTGACGTACCCTCACAACACTCTGATGTAGGGGCAAGGGATGTGATGTCTGAGGGAGAAATTTCTGACGGTTTCTCAACGGGCAGATTCAGATTCATTAGCTTTTAAATTTAAGTTGGAACACCTCCGCGTATTGCTTAGGGAGGTTCTATCCACTCTGGATGATTGTGACCCTATGGTGGTTCCAGAGAAATTGTGCAAAATGGACAAATACCTAGAGGTCCCTGTATACACTGATGCGTTTCCGATCCCTAAAAGGGTTGCGGATATTGTTACCAGGGAGTGGGAAAGACCAGGTGTCCCTTTTGTTCCCCCTCCTATTTTTAAGAAAATGTTCCCCATTACTGACCCCAGGCGGGACTCGTGGCAGACGGTCCCTAAGGTAGAGGGAGCAGTTTCTACGCTGGCTAAGCGCGCAACCATTCCAATTGAAGACAGTTGTGCTTTTAAAGATCCTATGGATAAAAAATTAGAAGGTTAACTAAAGAAAATTTTTGTTCAACAAGGGTTCCTTCTACAACCGATCGCCTGCATTATTCTTGTAACTACTGCAGCGGCTTTCTGGTTTGAGGCGCTGGAGGAGTCGCTCCAGAGGGAGACCTCATATGACGAAATTATGGATAGAATTAAAGCTTTAAAACTGGCTAATTCTTTTATCACAGATGCCGCTTTGCAATTAGCTAAGTTAGCGGCAAAAAATTCAGGTTTCGCCATTATGGAGCGCAGAGCGCTTTGGCTCAAGTCATGGTCGGCTGATGTCTCGTCCAAATCAAAATTACTAAATATCCCTTTCAAGGGAAAGACCCTTTTCGGGCCCGAGTTGAAAGAGATTATTTCGGATATCACCAGGGGAAAAGGCCATGCTCTCCCACAAGATAGGCCTTTTAAGGCTAAAAATAAGGCTAATTTTCGTTCCTTTCGCAACTTCAGGAGCGGTCCTGCTTCAACCTCTGCAACCGCAAAGCAAGAGGGTAACGCTTCACAGCCCAAGGCAACCTGGAAGCCTTTGCAGGGCTGGAACAAGGGTAAACAGGCCAAGAAGCCTGCAGCTGCTACTAAGACAGCATGAAGGGGTAGCCCCCGATCCGGGACCGGATCTGGTAGGGGGCAGACTCTCTCTCTTCGCTCAGGCTTGGGCAAGGGATGTTCACGATCCCTGGGCATTAGAGATCGTTACTCAGGGATATCTTCTAGAATTCAAGGACTCCCCTCCAAGGGGAAGGTTCCACATTTCTCGTCTGTCTACAGACCAGACAAAGAAAGAGGCGTTCTTACGCTGTGTATAAGATCTACTCAAGATGGGAGTGATATGTCCAGTTCCAATTACAGAACAAGGACTGGGTTTTTACTCAAACCTGTTTGTGGTTCCCAAAAAGGAAGGATCTTTCAGGCCAATCCTGGATCTAAAAATTCTAAACAAATTCCTCAGAGTTCCATCATTCAAGATGGAGACCATTCGGACAATCTTACCTATGATCCAGGACTACCGTGGATCTAAAGGATGCGTACCTACATATTCCTATCCACAAAGATCATCATCAGTTCCTAAGGTTCGCCTTTCAGGACAAGCATTACCAGTTTGTGGCCTTTCCCTTCGGGTTGGCCACCGCTCCCAGAATTTTCACAAAAGTGCTAGGGTCCCTTCTGGCGGTACTAAGACCGTGGGGCATTGCAGTAGCACCTTATTTGGACGACATCTTAATACAGGCGTCGTCATTTCCCAGAGCCAAGGCTCATACGGAGATTGTTCTGGCCTTTCTAAGGTCTCACAGGTGGAAGGTGAACACCGAAAAACGTTCTCTGTCCCCGCTCACAAGGGTTCCCTTCCTGGGAACATTAATAGACTCGGTAGAAATGAAAATATTTCTGACGGAGGTCAGAAAATTAAAATTTTTAACTACTTGCCGAGTTCTTCATTCCATTCCTCGGCCATCTGTAGCTCAGTGCATGGAGGTAATCAGATTAATGGTAGCAGCAATGGACGTAGTCCCTTTTGCTCGAATACATCTAAGACCACTGCAACTGTGCATGCTCAAACAGTGGAATGGAGATTATGCAGATTTATCTCCTCAAATACAACTGGACCAGAAAACCAGAGACTCTCTTCTCTGGTGGTTGTCTCAGGATCACCTGTCTTGGGCAATATGCTTCCGCAGACCGGAGTGGATCATTGTAACGACCGATGCCAGTCTGTTAGGCTGGGGGGACGGTCTGGGACTCCCTGAAAGCTCAGGGCTTATGGTCTCGGGAAGAGTCTCTTCTCCCGATAAACATTTTGGAACTGAGAGCGATATTCAACTCGCTTCAGGCATGGCCTTAACTAGTGGCGGCCAAATTCATCAGATTTCAGTCGGACAACATCACGAGGGGAACAAAGAGTTCCCTAGCGATGAAGGTAGTCATCAAAATAATCAGGTGGGTGGAGGATCACTCCTGCCATCTATCTGCAATTCACATCCCAGGAGTAGACAACTGGGAGGCGGATTTTCTAAGTTGTCAGACTTTTCCCCCGGGGGAGTGGGAACTCCACCCGGAGGTTTTTGCTCAGCTGACCCAGCTATGGGGCATTCCAGAATTGGATCTGATGGCGTCCCGTCAGAACACCAAACTTCCTCTCTACGGATCCAGGTCCAGGGACCCCAAGGCGGCATTGATAGATGCTCTAGTAGCGCCTTGGTCCTTCAATCTGGCTTATGTCTTTCCACCGTTTCCCCTTCTCCCTCGTCTGGTAGCCAGAATCAAGCAGGAGAAGGCTTCGGTAATTCTGATAGCGCCTGCGTGGCCACGCAGGACTTGGTATGCAGACCTAGTGGACATATCATCTGTCCCGCCATGGACTCTGCCAATGAGGCAGGATCTTCTAATGCAGGGTCCATTCAAGCATCCAAATCTAGTTTCTCTGCGGCTGACTGCTTGGAGATTGAACGCTTAATTCTATCTAAGCGTGGTTTCTCTGAATCAGTTATAGATACTCTGATTCAGGCTAGAAAGCCTGTCACCAGGAAAATTTACCATAAGATATGGCGGAAATATCTTTGTTGGTGTGAATCCAAGGGTTACTCGTGGAGTAAGATTAGGATTCCAAGGATATTGTTTTTTCTCCAAGAAGGATTGGAGAAAGGTTTGTCAGCTAGTTCCTTAAAGGGACAGATATCTGCTTTGTCTATTCTTTTACACAAGCGTCTGGCGGAGGTACCAGACGTTCAAGCTTTTGCTCAGGCTTTAGTCAGAATCAAGCCTGTCTATAAACCAGTTGTTCCGCCATGGAGTCTAAATTTAGTTCTTTCAGTTCTTCAAGGGGTTCTGTTTGAACCTTTACATTCCATAGATATTAAGTTATTATTTTGGAAGTTTTGTTTTTGGTAGCTATATCTTCTGCTCGAAGAGTTTCTGAATTGTCTGCTTTGCAGTGTAATTCACCCTATCTGGTGTTCCATGCAGATAAGGTAGTTTTGCGTACCAAACCTGGTTTTCTTCCTACGGTTGTTTCTAATAAGAATATTAACCAGGAAATCATTGTTCCTTCTCTGTGTCCTAATCCAACTTCTAAGAAGGAACGGCTATTACACAATCTTGATGTGGTTCGTGCTTTGAAATTCTATTTACAAGCAACTAAAGATTTCAGACAAACATCATCCTTGTTTGTCATTTATTCTGGTAAGAGGAGAGGTCAGAAAGCGACTGCTACCTCTCTTTCCTTCTGGCTGAAAAGCATCATCCGATTGGCTTATGAGACTGCTGGGCAGCAGCCTCCTGAACGAATTACAGCTCATTCCACCAGAGCTGTGGCTTCCACATGGGCTTTCAAGAATGAGGCTTGGTCTTCACTGCATACTTTTGCCAAATTTTACAAATTCGATACATTTGCTTCTTCGGAGGCTATTTTTGGGAGAAAGGTTTTGCAAGCAGTGGTGCCTTTTGTTTAGGTTACCTGTCTTGTTCCCTCCCTTCATCCGTGTCCTAAAGCTTTGGTATTGGTATCCCACAAGTAAGGATGAATCCGTGGACTGGATACACCTTGCAAGAGAAAACAGAATTTATGCTTACCTGATAAATTACTTTCTCCTGCAGTGTATCCACTTTGGGGCAATGCCCCGCAAAAAGCCCTTTTAAGGGCTATTTGTAATTTAGTGTAGGGTAGGGCTTTTTTTTATTTTGGGGGGCTTTTTTATTTTGTTATGGGGATTAGATTAGGTGTAATTAGTTTAAAAATCTTGTAATTATTTTATTATTTTCTGTAATTTAGTGTTTGTTTGTTTTTGTACTTTAGATAATTTTATTTAATTTTATTTAATTTTATTTAATTGTAGTTAATTTAGGGATTTAATTTAATTATAGTGTAGTGTTAGGTGTAATTGTAACTTAGGTTAGGTTTTATTTTACAGGTAAATTTGTACTTATTTTAGCTAGGTAGTTATTAAATAGTTAATTTAACTATTGTACCTAGGTAAAATAAATACAAAGTTGCCTGTAAAATAAAAATAAACCCTAAGCTAGCTACAATGTAACTATTAGTTATATTGTAGCTATCTTAGGGTTTATTTTATAGGTAAGTATTTAGTTTTAAATATGAATAATTTATTTAATGCTAGGAATATTTATTTATATTTATTTAAATTATATTTAAGTTAGGAGGTGTTAGGGTTAGGGTTAATAAATATAATGTAGGTTGCGGTGGGCTCCGGGAGCGGCGGTTTAGGGGTTAAACACTTTATTTAGTTGCGGAGGGGTCCGGGATTGGCGGTTTAGGGGTTAATAAGTTTATTAGAGTGGTGGTGGGCTCCGGGAGCGGTGGTTTAGGGGTTAATACGTTTATAAGAGTGGTGGTGGGCTCCGGGAGTGGTGGTTTAGGGGTTAATAAGTATAATGTAGGTGGCGGCGGTGTAGGGGGGCAGATTAGGGGTATTTAGACTTGGGGTACATGTTAGGGTGTTAGGTGAAGATATTACCATAGTAATCAATGGGATATCGGTGTAATACCTGGTAGGTTATTTGCTTATAGTTTATGTGAAAACTGTTGCAATTATGTACTGATATTCTGGTGTGGGATCACAAATGCAGATTACTAGTTTCTAAACTATCAGCAGTGTAAATGATAGTATGTATCACAAAATGATATAAGGCTGTCAATACTGAGGAATTGGCAACAAGTATCTTTTGTGTATTTATCTCAAGATGTTAGTTGGAATATTCAGCACAGCTATAGGCAATACTGTATTATCTGAGCAGGATGTGAGAAACTCTGTAACATGGGACTGTGCAGTACTGAATTATTATTAACTGTGTCTTGGATGAGCAATGCTGAGTGCAATCTAGGCTAAGAGCAGATAATTAAATAGTGAGTAACAAACAGTTCAGAGTGGTTGTGCTTGGTTTCCGGTAAAGAGTCAGCTACTATAACTTTAATTTGGTTAACCGCTATACACACTTATCTGAGGTTAAAGCAGTTCAATCCTTTAGCTCACAGTGCACTCCTGGGCCGTTCTGGTTCACTTGCACTGCTCTGCTCGATCCGACCCCTGTTACGTCACAGGGGGCGTGGCTCTGCGTCGGTCTCCGTTTGATTCACGGAGTTGCGGTTTGTTAGCTGAATTAGTTGGAAATTGAGTCCTCGGTTTGTGGTTTTGTTTTAGAGATGGGGATTATCACGATGAGATAGGTGAGTGCCAAGGAGATTCCAAATAAGATGATATGAGCTCAGATGAGGATTCCTGATGTTGTTTGTAGCTTGACTTACAGTTACCCGGTCAGTTCAAATTAGTTATCCAAACAGTCTTCGGATTGTTATAGCTTCGTAGTTTTACCACACAATTAGGTTCGGGCTCTCAGCAGTTCTTTAGAGAAAGGATGCTGATTACTCTCCAACTAAAATGCAGGTTCTGACAAAATTGCTAAGCACCTGGTTACAGGTGCAGTGGAAACTTATAGTGTGTGTAGGAGGAGATTGCTTAAAGGAACAGTCCTGACAATCGGGCAACAGCGAACATGAGCTTTCGCTGCTTTCAGACTCCCATTGATTCCCATGGCATCCGCGGCCTCCAGGGCGGCGGCTTGAAAAGCAGGTACGCTGGGCCGGAATAGTGCCGAGCGTACCTGCTAGTTATTTGATAACTAGCAAAAGTAGTCAGATAGTGCCGAACTTGCATTCGGAACATCTGGAGTGATGTAAGCATCGATCTGTGTCAGACTGAGATCGGCGGATCGTATGTTACGTCACTAAATTCTACTTTTGCCGGTCTGTAGGGTTTGATAACTAAGGCGAATCAGGCTCACAACAAATACGCTGCGGAATTCCAGCGTATTTGTGGTTAACAGCTTGATAAATAGAAGCCTATATCCCTATTTTCTTCCAAGCTTTTTATTAAACCTTTCTGTTTTTTTTGTCAAATCAAATATTGTTATTTATTATTATTTTTATTGTTTCGTACTTTTTATATTTTTATATCATTAACAACTAGTTTTTCAAAAGTCTCAATACAAACACCCCTCTCATTTTTTGGGGTAAAATGATGACTTACATTTTAAGCCAGAATGTAAAAAGCCCTTCTCGACTGGTCCCAACTGAATCTGTCTTTCTATTGGATTTTTAAAAAAAAAAACTTTTTAGGGTAAGTGATCTTACAAACTTCTTAATGTCTATATAAGTGTTAAACTTGTTCTATTTATTTGTGGGGGCAAATGATAATCCCTTTTCTAAAATTTTTTGGTGATCCTCAGTTAATTGCATTTTGCTTAAATTATAAATCCCATTCTTTTTTGTACTAGCACTCTATCATGCTAGTAATCCTGAGTGTTTGAGGTTTACTGGCATAGATTATGAGTTTTGCGTTCTGGTGCGGTACAGCTTTTAACGCTGAAAAATTGGCCATTATGCTGGAATGGCCAGGAACGCATTGTGTGTCGGTATAGCTGTAACGCAAGCATTTTAGCCTGTAACGCAACGTACATTCCGCACTCAAAAAATTAAGGCCTAGATTTGGAGTTTGGCGGTAGATGGGCTGTTAACGCTCCGCGGGCTTTTTTCTGGCCGCACCATAAAATTAACTCTGGTATCGAGAGTTCAAAAAAATGCTGCGTTAGGCTCCAAAAAAGGAGCGTAGAGCATTTTTACCGCAAATGCAACTCTCGATACCAGAGTTGCTTACGGACGCGGCCAGCCTCAAAAACGTGCTCGTGCACGATTCTCACATAGGAAACAATGGGGCTGTTTGAGCTGAAAAAAAACCTAACACCTGCAAAAAAGCAGCATTCAGCTCCTAACGCAGCCCCATTGTTTCCTATGGGGAAACACTTCCTACGTCTGCACCTAACACCCTAACATGTACCCCGAGTCTAAACACCCCTAACCTTACACTTATTAACCCCTAATCTGCCGCCCCCGCTATCGCTGACACCTGCATTATATTATTAACCCCTAATCTGCCGCTCCGTAAACAGCGGCAATTTACATTATCCCTATGTACCCCTAATCTGCTGCCCCTAACACCGCCGACCCCTATATTATATTTATTAACCCCTAATCTGCCCCCTCAACGTCGCCTCCACCTGCCTACACTTATTAACCCCTAATCTGCCGAGCGGACCGCACCGCTACTATAATAAATGTATTAACCCCTAACCCGCCTCACTAACCCTATCATAAATAGTATTAACCCCTAATCTGCCCTCCCTAACATCGCCGACACCTAACTTCAATTATTAACCCCTAATCTGACGACCGGAGCTCATCGCTACTATAATAAATGGATTAACCCCTAAAGCTAAGTCTAACCCTAACACTAACACCCCCCTAACTTAAATATAATTTAAATCTAACGAAATTAACTCTTATTAAATAAATTATTCCTATTTAAAGCTAAATACTTACCTGTAAAATACATCCTAATATAGCTACAATATAAATTATAATTATATTATAGCTATTTTAGGATTAATATTTATTTTACAGGTAACTTTGTAATTATTTTAACCAGGTACAATAGCTATTAAATAGTTAAGAACTATTTAATAGTTACCTAGTTAAAATAATAACAAATTTACCTGTAAAATAAATCCTAACCTAAGTTATAATTAAAAAAAGTTATAATCGGAACAGCCAATAGAATGCGAGCTCAATCTGATTGGCTGATTGGATCAGCCAATAGGATTGAACTTGATTCTGATTGGCTGATTCCATCAGCCAATCAGAATATTCCTACCTTAATTCCGATTGGCTGATAGAATCCTATCAGCCAATCGGAATTCGAGGGACGCCATCTTGGATGACGTCGCTTAAAGGAACCGTCATTCGTCGGGAGACAACAGAAGAAGAGGATGGATCCGCGTCGGCTGCTTCAAGATGGACCCGCTCCGCACCGGATGGAAGAAGATCGAAGATGCCGCTTGGAGAAGATGTTTGCCGGTCCGGATGTCCTCTTCTTGCCGGATAGGAGGAAGACTTTGGAGCCTCTTCTGGACCTCTTCAGCACCGGATGCCAGGACGGATCGGTGATACCTGGATGGTGAAGACAAGGTAGGAAGATCTTCAGGGGCTTAGTGTTAGGTTTATTTAAGGGGGGTTTGGGTTAGATTAGGGGTATGTGGGTGGTGGGTTGTAATGTTGGGGGGGGGGGTATTGTATGTTTTTTTTTACAGGCAAAAGAGCTGATTTTCTTGGGGCATGCCCCGCAAAGGGCCCTGTTCAGGGCTAGTAAGGTAAAAGAGCTTTTACATTTATTAATTTAGAATAGGGTAGGGAATTTTTTTATTTTGGGGGTCTTTGTTATTTTATTAGGGGGCTTAGAGTAGGTGTAATTAGTTTAAAATTGTTGTAATATTTTTCAAATGTTGGTAAATATTTTTTTATTTTTTGTAACTTAGTTCTTTTTTATTTTTTGTACTTTAGTTAGTTTATGTAATTGTAGTTATTTGTAGCAATTGTATTTAATTTATTTATTGATAGTGTAGTGTTAGGTTAATTGTAGGTAATTGTAGGTAGTTTATTTAATTAATTTATTGATAGGGTAGTGTTAGGTTTAATTATAACTTAGGTTAGGATTTATTTTACAGGTAAATTTGTTATTATTTTAACTATTTTAGCTATTAAATAGTTCTTAACTATTTAATAGCTATTGTACCTGGTTAAAATAATTACAAAGTTACCTGTAAAATAAATATTAATCCTAAAATAGCTATAATATAATTATAATTTATATTGTAGCTATATTAGGATGTATTTTACAGGTAAGTATTTAGCTTTAAATAGGAATAATTTATTTAATAAGAGTTAATTAATTTCGTTAGATTTAAATTATATTTAAGTTAGGGGGGTGTTAGTGTTAGGGTTAGACTTAGCTTTAGGGGTTAATCCATTTATTATAGTAGCGATGAGCTCCGGTCGTCAGATTAGGGGTTAATAATTGAAGGTAGGTGTCGGCGATGTTAGGGAGGGCAGATTAGGGGTTAATACTATTTATGATAGGGTTAGTGAGGCGGATTAGGGGTTAATTACTTTATTATAGTAGCGGTGTGGTCCGCTCGGCAGATTAGGGGTTAATAAGTGTAGGCAGGTGTCGGCAACGTTGAGGGGGGCAAATTAGGGGTTAATAAATATAATATAGGGGTCGGCGGTGTTAGGGGCAGCAGATTAGGGGTACATAAGGATAACGTAGGTGGCGGCGCTTTGCAGTCGGCAGATTAGGGGTTAATTATTGTAAGTAGCTGGCGGCGACATTGTGGGGGGCAGGTTAGGGGTTAATAAATATAATACAGGGGTCGGCGGGGTTAGGGGCAGCAGATTAGGGGTACATAAGTATAACATAGTTGGCGGTCGGCAGATTAGGGGTTAAAAAAATGTAATCGAGTGGCGGCGATGTGGGGGGACCTCGGTTTAGGGGTACATAGGTAGTTTATGGGTGTTAGTGTACTTTAGGGTACAGTAGTTAAGAGCTTTATGGACCGGCGTTAGCCCAGAAAGCTCTTAACTCCTGCTATTTTCCGGCGGCTGGAGTTTTGTCGTTAGAGCTCTTCACTTCAGAAACGACTCTAAATACCAGCGTTAGAAAGATCCCATTGAAAAGATAGGATACGCAATTGACGTAAGGGGATCTGCGGTATGGAAAAGTCGCGGCTGAAAAGTGAGCGTTAGACCCTTTAATCACTGACTCCAAATACCGGCGGTAGCCTAAAACCAGCGTTAGGAGCCTCTAACGCTGGTTTTCACGGCTACCGCCGAACTCTAAATCTAGCCGTAAGTTTTTGTGTGGGATTTTCATAGCGCCGGTATTACAGGTTGTGCGTTCCGGCTAAAATGCTTGCGTTACAGCCTATACCAACACAATCCATACCGCCATCTGAGAGCAGTAGTTATGGATTTTGTGAAACAATTTTTTTCACAAAACTCATAACTAAACTGTTACAAAGTACACTTACACCCATAAACTACCTATTTGCCCCTAAACTGCCGCCCTCCCGCATCGCAAACACTATATTAATATATTAACCCCTAAACCGCCGCTACTCGACATCGCCGATACTAATAAAAAAGTTATTCACCCCTATTCAAGGGCCTTTTGTAGGGCTTTGCCCTAAGTTAACAGTAAAACCCACCACCCAACCAACCCCCCAAAATAAAAAAACCTAACTCTAAAAAAATCCTAAACTACTTATTGGCCTTAAATGGGCATTTGTATGGGCATTGCCCTCAAAAGGGCATTCAGCTCTTTTTCACTGCCCTTCAGAGGGCATTCAGCTCTTTCACAAGTGTCCATCCCTAATCTAAAAAAAAAAACACCCAATTTTAAAAAAAAAAAAAAAAACTAACACTAACCCCATAAAATCTACTCACGGTTCCTGAAGTTAATACTAATTTCACATATACATACTTTCAAAGTATAATACACAATGTAACAAATGGCACTTACAAGTTCTGATGAGTGATCAATGACACAAGTATCGAGCAATTTGATTTGTAAGTGATAGTTTAAAATGTATATTTGAATCAGATTGACTGATGTCATAAATCATGTGATTATGCATATTCCTAAAAGTGGTTAAAAAATTCACTAGTGTGTGGATTGTTTAGGAGTTTGCGACAAATTTGGTGCGAAGTGGAGAGTGGGACTTGTATTACATGGCTTAAACATGGTGCAAATAGATTTTTCCAAAAAAATAAAAAGGAAGTTAGCTATATTATGTTGTGTATTTCATTTTTATCTTTATATCTATTAGTGCAATAAGTTTGGGTCACAAATTTCGCTTTGATAACTACGGCGGATCAATCTCGCAACAAATACGATGCGGGATTCAAGCGTATTTTCAGTTGACGCTTTGATAACTATCCCCCTAGGTCTCTGGTAATGTATAATAGCAATTTAATACTGTAATAGTCACTATAGCTAAAATTTTATTATAGCAGTAGTGTAATTTCTGAAGTGCTATTATGATTTAAAAGTGTGTTTTATATTTATAATTTAATATTCCATAGATCAGTATCTTCTGAATATAAATGTGCATGGAGTTAATTTCAAACTATTGAATAAGCATTGTATACTTATTACAAAAATGGGGTATTTAGTAACTACTGAATTATTTAAATATATTTTAAAGCATCTTTAAGGATCATATTTGAGTTTAGTCTCTTTTATTATTTTTTATTTGTAGAACATGAACAGATTCTGCGGCGCTATAAACATAGGCGGTATACAAGGTAACATTTATAGTGATAAGTGGGTAGAGGGCCCTGCCGAGAGTCGCATTGTTGCAGTCGGCTCTTATGAAGGTTATCTGCAAACAGTTGTACTCTTAGGCTTACATGCTAAGGGGGTTCATGGCGGATAGTAATGGAGGAAAGGAACTGGTATTCAGAAAGGTTAGTGTAGGTTGTATGCATCCCTGAAAGTAGAGTCTTTAGGGAGCCCTTGAAGCTTTCAAAACTAGGGAAGAGTCTTGTGTAGCAAGGCAGAGAGTACCACAAGATGGGAGCCAGTCTGGAGAAGTCCTGTAAACGGGAATATGAGGAGGTAACAAGAAAGGCGGAGAGTAGGAGGGCATGAGCAAAATGAAGGGGACAGGAGGGAGAGTATCTGGAGACAAGGTCTGAGATATAGGGGGAGCAGTGTGTCAGAGTCAGAATTTTGTGTTTAATCCTGGAGGCAAGAGGAAGCCAGTGAAAGGATTGGCAGAGAGGTGCAGCAGATAAAGAGCAGCTTGTAATGAAGATAACCCTGGCAGAGGCATTCATTATGGATTGTAAAGGAGCTAGGCGGCAGCTAGGGAGACCAGAGACGGAATTGCAGTAGTTGAGGCGGGAAAGGATGAGAAAGTGGATTAAAATCTTAGTTGTGTCTTGTGTAAAGAAAATGTCTAATTTTAGAGATGTTTTTAAAGTGGAACCAGCAGGATTTAGCCAAGGACTGAATGTGAGGAGTGAAAGAAAGATCTGAGTCTAATTTGACCCCAAGACATCGGGCATGTGGGGGAGGGGTAATGATGGATTTGTCGACAGTTATAGAGAGATGGGGAATTGATATTTTAGAAGAAGGAGGGAAAATAAGGAGCTCAGTTTTGGAGAGATTTAGCTTAAGGTAGTGAGAGAACATCCAGGAAGAGATTTGAGAAGGACAGTTAGTGACAAGGGTTAGCAAGGAAGGAGATAGGTCTGGTGCAGAGAGGTAGATTTGGGTGTTGTCGGCATACAAATGATATTGAAACCCGTGGGACTTTATTAAGGAACCTAATAATGATGTGTAGATTGAGAAGAGAAGGGGACCGAGGACAGAGCCTTGCGGTACCCCAACAGAAAGTGGTAACGGGGCAGAGGAAGCCCCAGAGAAGACTTTACTAAAGGTACGGTTAGACGTGTAGGAAGAGTACCACGAGAGGGCTGTGTCACAAATGCCAAAAGATTGGAGTGTTTGGAGCAAAAGAGCGTGGTCGACAGTATCAAAGGCTGCAGACAGATCAAGGATGATAAGTAGAAAGAAGTGGCCTTTTGGATTTTTCTGTAAGTAGGTCATTGGTAACCCTAACGATTGCTGTCTCTGTGGAGTGATGGGGGTGAAATCCAGATTGCAGTGGGTCAAGGAGGGAGTTTAATGTAAGGAACTCTTTCTATTCATTGATTAATATATTGTCTTGTTAATATTGTATAAAGCTCTATGGTTGCTGTACTGAACTTATATAAGACTATTTTGGTTAGATAGTTCAATTGTACTTCCTGGAAATTATATTAGACCTGTTGAATTTTAATTAAGATTTTAATTGTGATACTTGGTTTATACTCGCTAACTAAATGTTTCTATTTAAGCCATATTGTGTATTTGGTTAATGCTACTGACTAATTCTGAATTGTTCTAGTAAAACTTTATTGTGATATTTGACATTTAATTCATTCTTGGGTCAAGATTTAATTTTCCAACAATATTGTGTTCATATTAAAAGGGTAACAGACTATATAATTGAATATTAATTAATTTAAACATTTCTATAGCTTGCTTTATATTTTAATATTGTAATAAATCAGTTATATATTTGATCTTAATTGATACCTGCTGCATAAATATAGTTGCTGTGTTTGTAATATTTATACCTATTAGAACTTAGTTATTTTTAATTGGGATTATAAATTAATATTAAATAATATTTTTTATTGTCATTAATTATTAATATTTATAGACATCTCAACATTTATTATTTGGAGGTACACTTCTGAGACAACGTTTATTATTCGGAGATACTGCTGACGATAATTTTATTATTGTTATTTATTAATATTTATAACATACCCAGCAGGTACTAATGTCCCCCAGTCAACCCTGGCATCTTCTTTCATTAAGACTTCAAATCTCTCAATTTGATAGCATGGCACTTGAAATCCTGATTTTGTTTCAGATAAGTTTTTCAGATCAAGTGATAGACAATTTGATTTAGGCCATAAAGACACATTTATCAAAAAGCCTGGAAAGTTTTCCTTTCCTGGTATAAATATAAGGATTACTGTTGGAACTCTTATAGAATTCCTCAAATTCCTCAATTTTTGCAGTATGGCCTAGATAAGGGTTTATGAGCCAGTTCCCTTGAAGGCCAAATGTATACCTTTTCAGTCTTGTTTTGTTTTACAAGAAACTTTCAAGACTTCCTGGCATTCAAGCCTTCTGCTCTATCTTGTGATTCTCTTTACCTGATTTTTATCAGGATAAAGTGTTTTTTAGAACAAACTACTTTTTCCTTCCTAAGGTTGTTTCTTCTGAAAAAAATGAATCAAGAAATTGTCCCATATCTCTGTCCAGTGCCGCTAAAAGGAGATTTTTTTTTTCATAACTTAAAAGTAGTAAGCGCCTTGAAATTATGGGGCCTATCTATCAAGCTCCGAATGGCCTGTGGCTCGCCAGAAACAGCAGTTATGAAGCATCGGTCACAAAGAACGCTGCTCCATAACCTGTCCGCCTGCTCTGAGCAGGCAGACAGACATCGCCGGAAATCAACCCAATCGAGTACGATCGGGTTGATTGATACCCCCTACTGGCGGACCATTGGCTGCGAGTCTGCAGGGGGTAGCGTTGCACCAGCAGCTCTTGTTAGCTGCTGGTGCAATGCTGAATACGGCGAGCGTATTGCTCGCCGTATTAAGCGAGGTCTGGCGGACCTGATCCGCACTGTCGGATCAGGTCCGCCAGACCTTGATAAATAGGGGCCTAATAAAGCCACTAAAGAATTCAGAAATTCTTCCCCTTGTTTATCCATTTCTTAGGTTCATGCAAGGGACAGAAAGCTACTACAATCACCTTGGCAAATAGGCTTAAAGCTTTGATCCACAAAGCATACCTAGTAGCGGAAGTCTTCCCCAGAACAAGTTAATGCTCAGTCACCACCACTTGAGCTGTTAGAATGAAACTTCCATTTAACTGATTCTTACATGGTTGCCTCTTCTGAGGCTGCTTTTGGTAGGAAAGTTTTGCAGGCCACAGTGCCTCTGTAGTACCTCTACCTGCCTTAAAGTACCGCTAAATCCAGCAGAATTGCATAATTAGCATGTGCATAATACAAAGACAAAGCAATAACACTCTGAATTTCAAATAAGTAGTAGATTTTTTTCGGACAACTTAATTTTTACCCATTGTATCGCCCCTTGTATTATGTGACAGCCATCACTTGTGCACATGCTCAGTAGGAGCTGGTGCCTAGGGAGTCAGTATATAAAACTTTATGCTTCATATGAGCCAAAATATATAATCATTTTCACTTTGGTACTTTGTCTGTATAAGAAAACATATAGGAGGTCTACCTTAGGTAACTTAGGTATTTTTACCCTGAATGATTATGTGACTTAATTAATTAGCAAAATGACATTAAAATACAGTATTCCTTTAATTATTTTCAACCTTATATAATCTTTAATAAGAAGAGATATAGAAGTTATTTACCATTTTGAGAATGTTTTGTTTTGTTTTTTCAGATGCTGAATCTCCAATTAGTCTATCTCCTAGTTATTCCCCACAGGAGTCTGATACCTGTATTATTTCAAGTTCTGAAATGGTAAGCTATTAAAAAGACTAAAACAGTGCAGTACCTTTCATTGCTTTTATCAGTGTTTTTAAATTCAAAGCCCCAGAGGCAGAACTTTTTTCATTTTCTGCGATTAAATTTTTAGTGAAAATTTTTCTGTAGTGTCTTTAAGAAGCTGGTGTTGCTGTGTTTGTTGCCCTTACTCGGTGTGCATGAGCACAGCCTGTGTATACACCATATACACACACACACCATATACACACACACACACACACACACACACCATATACACACAAACACCATACACACACACACCATATACACACACACACCATATACACACACACACACCATACACACACACCATATACACACACACCATATACACACACACACACCATACACACACACACACACCATATACACACACACACACCATACACACACACACACACACCATATACACACACACACACACACCATATACACACACACATCATATACACACACACACACACCATATACACACACACACACCATACACACACACACACACACACACACACCATACACACACACACACACCATATACACACACACACACCATACACACACACACCATATACACACACACACACCATATACACACACACACCATACACACACATCATATACACACCATATACACACACACACACACACCATACACACGCACACACACACACCATACACACACCATATACACACACACACCATACACACACACACACACACCATATACACACACACACACCATATACACACACACACACACCATACACACACATCATATACACACCATATACACACACACACACCATATACACACACACATCATATACACACACACACACCGTATACACACACACACAAACCATATACACATACACACCATATATATACACACACACACACCATATATACACATACACACACAACATACATACAGACACACACACAACATACACACACAACATATAGACACACACACACACAACATACACACACACACAAACATATACAGATACACACACCATATACACACACACACCATACACACAGACATACCATACACACACACACATACCATACACACACAAACAACATATACACATACACACACCATATATATACACACACATCATATATATACACACACACACACCATATACACACACACCATACACACACAATATACACACACACCATATATACAAACACACCACATATATACACACACACCATATACACACACACATACCATACACACACCATATACACACACCCTATACACACACACAAACAACATTTACACACCCATATACACACACACACAAACAACATTTACACACCCATATACACACACACACAAACAACATTTACACCTGCATACACACACCATATACACACACCATATACACAAACACACCATATACACACACACACATACAATACACACACCATATACACACACACAAACAACATATACACACACACACTATATACACAACACGCACACACCATATACACAACATACACACACAAAATACAACATACATACATACACAACATACATACACAACATATATACACACACACACAACATAAACATACAAACACTTATTAAAGAGCAAAAAAAAAATCTGTCTAAGTATTTTGGTTGGCTTCTACACTCCTAGAATAAGCCCTGACTTACCTTTTCTGCAATGTGCTGTTCCCTGTACCCACTGAAGATCAGGAATTGGGAGAAAATTGAAATGAGAGCAATGTAGCAAATATTTCCATTGAGATAGAACGGAACAGTGACACCTGCAGGCAGAAATTAAAAGTGCAGGCAAAACATTTTTTTAACTGCCACTGCCGTTCTTTCTGCAGAGACCCTTCATTTTCTGCGATAAGAATGCAGATCGCACAGTGTTCTGTCTTGGGATTCAAAGCTAATTGAGTCCATTTGGAAACCCTATGATAACAAATTAACCACAAGTTCTTTTAATGTATTTAAAGAATGATAACATCCTGTAAACCTTATACATGGACATTTTCATAATATTGTTTAAAGGGACATGAAACCCCAACTTTTTCTTTCATGAATCAGATAGAGAATACAATTTTAAACAACATTCCAATTTACTTCTATTATTTAATATGCCTATATTGAGGAAATAGCAATACACATGTGTGAGCCAATCACACAAGGCATCTATGTGCAGCCACCAATCAGCAGCTAATTAACCTTTTTAAATATGCTTTTCAACAAAGGATATCAAGAGAATGAAGAAAATTATATTATATAATTAAATTGGAAAGTTGTTTAAACTTGCATGTTCTTTCATGTTTCTTTCATGAAAGAAAGAAAAATGTGGGTTTCATGTCCCTCTAATAAAAGACACATTTTGCACAACTTTCCAAATAAATTTAGCACTTTTTCAATTCAACTGCTGTAATTTTTTAATGCATATTTTGTTTTGTTTTTCAAAATGAAGAATTTAAAATTTCTCTTGTAAGGTGTATCCAGTACACGGATCATCCATTACTTGTGGGATATTCTCCTTCCCAACAGGAAGCTGCAAGAGGATCACCCACAGCAGAGCTGTCTATATAGCTCCTCCCCTAACTGCCACTACCAGTCATTCTCTTGCAGCTCTCGACAAAAAAGGAAGTAGCTAGAGAGATGTGGTGTTTATTTAGTTTATCTTCAATCAAAAGTTTCTTATTTTCAAATGGTACCGGAGTTGTACTGTTTTAGCCTCAGGCAGAAAGTTGAAGAAGAGTCTGCCTGTGGTTGTGATCTTAGAAGGTTGTAACTAAGATCCATTGCTGTTCTCACACATAACTGAAGAGATGAGATAACTTCAGCTGGGGGAATGGCGTGCAGGGTCTCCTGCTATGAGGTATGTGCAGATTAAATTTTTCTAGAGAAATGAATATGCTAGAAAATTCTGTTAATACCCGATTTATGTAAGGTAAGCCAAGCCTGATTACAGTGATTTAATAATGACTAGTATCATGCTTGCTGTAAAAGGTAATATTCTTTTCTCTTGTTAAGTGTATCCAGTCCACGGATCATCTATTACTTGTGGGATATTCTCCTTCCCAACAGGAAGTTGCAAGAGGATCACCCACAGCAGAGCTGCTATATAGCTCCTCCCCTAACTGTCATATCCAGTCATTCTCTTGCAAGCCTCAACCAAGATGGAGGTCGTAAGAGGAGTGTGGTGTTTTATACTTAGTTTATTCTTCAATCAAAAGTTTGTTATTTTTAAATGGTGCCGGAGTGTACTGTTTATCTCAGGCAGTATTTAGAAGAAGAATCTGCCTGTGTTTTCTATGATCTTAGCAGAAGTAACTAAGATCCATTTGCTGTTCTCACACATTCTGAGGAGTGAGGTAACTTCAGAGAGGGAATGGCGTGCAGGTTTTCCTGCAATAAGGTATGTGCAGTTAATATTTTTCTAGGGATGGAATTTGCTAGAAAATGCTGCTGATACCGAACTAATGTAAGTAAAGCCTTAAATGCAGTGATAGCTACTGGTATCAGGCTTATTAATAGAGATGCATACTCTTATAAAAATGTAATATAAAACGTTTGCTGGCATGTTTAATCGTTTTTATATGTATTTGGTGATAAAACTTATTGGGGCCTAGTTTTTTTCCACATGGCTGGCTTGAATTTTGCCTAGTAACAGTTTCCTTAGGCTGGGAGGGGCCTTTTTTAGTGCTTTTCTGTGCAGCTAAAAATACTGACAGAGACATTCAGTTTCCCTCTGCATGATCCAGGACATCTCTGGAGGGCTCAAAAGGCTTCAAAGTCGTTTTTGAGGGAGGTAAAAAGCCACAGTAGAGCTGTGGCAGTTGTTGTGACTGTTTGAAAAACAAAACAAAAAAAAACAAAACGTTTTTGTCTTTTATTATTCCATTTTGGGTATTAAGGGGTTAATCATCCATTTGCAAGTGGGTGCAATGCTCTGCTAACTTGTTACATACACTGTAAAAATTTCGTTAGTGTAACTGCCTTTTTTCACTGTTATTTCAAATTTTGACAAAATTTGTGTTTCTTAAAGGTGCAGTAACGTTTTTTATATTGCTTGTAAACTTGTTTAAAGTGTTTTCCAAGCTTGCTAGTCTCATTGCTAGTCTGTTTAAACATGTCTGACACAGAGGAAACTACTTGTTCATTATGTTTGAAAGCCATGGTGGAGCCCCATAGGAGAATGTGTACTAAATGTATTGATTTCACCTTAAACAGTAAAGATCAGTCTTTAACTATAAAAGAAATATCACCAGAAGATTCTGACGAGGGGGAAGTTATGCCGACTAACTCTCCCCACGTGTCAGACCCTTCGCCTCCCGCTCAGGGGATGCACGCTAATATGGCGCCAATTACATCAGGGACGCCCATAGCGATTACCTTGCAGGACATGGCTGCAATCATGAATAATACTCTGTCAGAGGTATTATCCAGGTTGCCTGAATTAAGAGGCATGCGTAATTGCTCTGGGGTTAGGAGAAATACAGAGCGCGCAGATGCTGTAAGGGCCATGTCTGATACTGCGTCACAATATGCAGATCATGAGGACGGAGAGCTTCAGTCTGTGGGTGACATCTCTGATTCGGGGAAACCTGATTCAGAGATTTCTAATTTTAAATTTAAGCTTGAGAACCTCCGTGTGTTGCTTGGGGAGGTATTAGCTGCTCTGAATGACTGTAACACAGTTGCAGTACCAGAGAAATTGTGTAGGCTGGATAAATACTATGCGGTACCGGTGTGTACTGATGTTTTTCCTATGCCTAAAAGGCTTACAGAAATTATTAGCAAGGAGTGGGATAGACCGGGTGTGCCTTTTTCCCCACCTCCTATATTTAGAAAAATGTTTCCAATAGACGCCACTACACGGGACTTATGGCAGACGGTCCCTAAGGTGGAGGGAGCAGTTTCTACTTTAGCAAAGCGTACCACTATCCCGGTTGAGGACAGTTGTGCTTTTTCAGATCCAATGGATAAAAAATTGGGGGGTTACCTTAAGAAAATGTTTATTCAACAAGGTTTTATTTTACAGCCCCTTGCATGCATTGCGCCTGTCACTGCCGCGGCGGCATTCTGGTTTGAGGCCCTGGAAGAGGCCATCCATACAGCTCCATTGACTGAAATTATTGACAAGCTTTGAACACTTAAGCTAGCTAACTCATTTGTTTCTGATGCCATTGTTCATTTGACTAAACTAATGGCTAAGAATTCCGGATTCGCCATCCAAGCGCGTAGGGCGCTATGGCTTAAATCCTAGTCAGCTGACGTGACTTCGAAGTCTAAATTACTCAATATTCCTTTCAAGGGGCAGACCTTATTCGGGCCTGGTTTGAAGGAAATTATTGCTGACATTACTGGAGGTAAGGGTCACACCCTTCCTCAGGACAGGGCCAAAGCAAAGGCCAAACAGTCTAATTTTCGTGCCTTTCGAAATTGCAAGGCAGGTGCAGCATCAACTTCCTCCGCTTCAAAACAAGAGGGAACTTTTGCTCAATCTAAGAAGGCCTGGAAACCTAACCAGTCCTGGAACAAAGGCAAGCAGGCAAGAAAGCTTGCTGCTGCCTCTAAGACAGCATGAAGGAACGGCCCCCTATCCGGCGACGGATCTAGTAGGGGGCAGACTTTCTCTCTTCGCCCAGGCGTGGGCAAGAGATGTTCGGGATCCCTGGGCGTTGGAACGCTGTGTGCAAGACCTCCTAGTTATGGGAGCGATCCATCCAGTTTACAAAGGTTCTGGGCTCACTTCTGGAGGTTCTAAGACCGCGAGGCATAGCGGTGGCTCCGTATCTAGACAACATCCTGATACAGGCGTCAAGCTTTCAAGTTGCCAAGTCTCATACAGAGATAGTTCTGGCATTTCTGAGGTCGCACGGGTGGAAAGTGAACGAGGAAAAGAGTTCTCTATCCCCACTCACAAGAGTCTCCTTCTTAGGGACTCTTATAGATTCTGTAGAAATGAAAATTTACCTGACGGAGTCCAGGTTATCAAAACTTCTAAATGCTTGCCGTGTTCTTCACTCCATTCCGCGCCCTTCGGTAGCTCAGTGTATGGAGGTAATCGGCTTAATGGTAGCGGCAATGGACATAGTGCCATTTGCGCGCCTTCATCTCAGACCGCTGCAATTATGCATGCTGAGTCAGTGGAATGGGGATTACACAGATTTGTCCCCTCTGCTAAATCTGGATCAAGAGACCAGAGATTCTCTTCTCTGGTGGTTGTCTCGGGTACACCTGTCCAAGGGTATGACCTTTCTCAGGCCAGATTGGACAATTGTAACAACAGATGCCAGCCTTTTAGGTTGGGGTGCAGTCTGGAATTCCCTGAAGGCACAGGGATCGTGGACTCAGGAGGAGAAACTCCTTCCAATAAATATTCTGGAGTTAAGAGCGATATTCAATGCTCTTCTGGCTTGGCCTCAGTTAGCAACACTGAGGTTTATCAGATTTCAGTCAGACAACATCACGACTGTGGCTTACATCAACCATCAAGGGGGAACCAGGAGTTCCCTAGCGATGTTAGAAGTCTCAAAAATAATTCGCTGGGCAGAGTACCACTCTTGCCACCTGTCAGCAATCCATATCCCAGGCGTGGAGAACTGGGAGGCGGATTTTCTAAGTCGTCAGACTTTCCATCCGGGGGAGTGGGAACTCCATCCGGAGGTGTTTGCTCAGTTGATTCATCGTTGGGGCAAACCAGAGTTGGATCTCATGGCCTCTCGCCAGAACGCCAAGCTTCCTTGTTACAGATCCAGGTCCAGGGACCCAGAAGCGACGCTGATAGATGCTCTAGCAGCGCCTTGGTTCTTCAAACTGGCTTATGTGTTTCCACCGTTTCCTCTGCTCCCTCGACTGATTGCCAAAATCAAACAGGAGAGAGCAGCAGTGATTCTGATAGCACCTGCGTGGCCACGCAGGACTTGGTATGCAGACCTAGTGGACATGTCATCCTTTTCACCATGGACTCTGCCTCTAAGACAGGACCTTCTGATACATGGTCCTTTCAATCATCCAAATCTAATTTCTCTGAGACTGACTGCATGGAGATTGAAATCTTGATTCTATCAAAGCGTGGCTTCTCCGAGTCAGTCATTGATACTTTAATACAGGCACGAAAGCCTGTTACCAGGAAAATCTACCACAAGATATGGAGTAAACATCTTTATTGGTGTGAATCCAAGAATTACTCATGGAGTAAGGTTAGGATTCCTAGAATATTGTCTTTTCTCTAAGAGGGCTTGGACAAAGGATTATCAGCTAGTTCCTTAAAGGGACAGATTTCTGCTCTGTCTATTCTTTTGCACAAGCGTCTGGCAGATGTTCCAGACGTCCAGGCATTTTGCCAGGCTTTGGTTAGAATTAAGCCTGTGTTTAAACCTGTTGCTCCCCCGTGGAGCTTAAACTTGGTTCTTAAAGTTCTTCAAGGAGTTTCGTTTGAACCCCTTCATTCCATTGATATTTAACTTTTATCTTGGAAAGTTCTGTTTTTGATGGCTATTTCCTTGGCTCGGAGAGTCTCTGAGCTATCTGCCTTACAATGTGATTCTCCTTATCTGATTTTTCATGCAGATAAGGTAGTCCTGCGTACCAAACCTGGGTTTTTACCTAAGGTGGTTTCTAACAAGAATATCAATAAAGAGATTGTTGTTCCATCATTGTGTCCTAATCCTTCTTCAAAGAAGGAACGTCTTTTACATAATCTGGACGTAGTCTGTGCCTTGAAGTTTTACTTACAAGCTACTAAAGATTTTCGTCAAACATCTACCCTGTTTGTCGTTTACTCTGGACAGAGGAGAGGTCAAAAAGCTTCGGCAACCTCTCTTTCCTTTTGGCTTCGGAGCATAATACGCCTAGCCTATGAAACTGCTGGACAGCAGACCCCTGAAAGGATTACAACTCATTCCACTAGAGCTGTGGCTTCCACCTGGGCCTTTAAAAATGAGGCCTCTGTTGAACAGATTTGCAAGGCCGCGACTTGGTCTTCACTTCACACTTTTTCCAAATTTTACTTTTGCTTCTTCGGAGGCTGTTTTTGGGAGAAAGGTTCTTCAGGCAGTGGTTCCTTCCGCTTAATCCTGCCTTGTCCCTCCCATCATCCGTGTACTTTAGCTTTGGTATTGGTATCCCACAAGTAATGGATGATCCGTGGACTGGATACACTTAACAAGAGAAAACATAATTTATGCTTACCTGATAAATTTATTTCTCTTGTAGTGTATCCAGTCCACGGCCCGCCCTGTCCTTTTAAGGCAGGTCTAAATTTTAATTAAACTACAGTCACCACTGCACCCTATGGTTTGTCCTTTCTCTGTTTTCGGTCGAATGACTGGATATGACAGTTAGGGGAGGAACTATATAGCAGCTCTGCTGTGGGTGATCCTCTTGCAACTTCCTGTTGGGAAGGAGAATATCCCACAAGTAATGGATGATCCGTGGACTGGATACACTACAAGAGAAATAAATTTATCAGGTAAGCATAAATTATGTTATTACTTTCTCACATTACTGAAAATAAGATAACGTTTGCTGGAAGTGTTTAAACGTTTTTTTCTACATATTGGTGATAAAACTCTATTGGGGCTAGTTTTTTATGGCCCTCTCACTGTGAGTACAGGTTGGGAGGGGCCTAATTTCAGGCCTAAATCGTGCAGTAGTTTTTGCAGCTTGAGACTTCCAGCTTCCCTGAAGGAGTCCCCTGAACACTTAGGACCTCTACAAAGGGTTTTTGTGCCTTCAAAAGTCGTTGTATGGGCAGGTAGGGCCACAGCAGAGCTTTGGCAGTTTGTTGTGACTGTTAAAAAACGTTTATATCATTTTTTTGATCCGGTTTTGAAACTAAGGGGTTAATCATCCATTTGCAAGTGGGTGCAATGCTCTGTTAGTCTATTATACACACTGTAAACATTTCGTAAGATTTACTGCTTTTTATCACTGTTTTTCAATTTCTGACAAAATTTGTTTCTCTTAAAGGCACAGTACCGTTTTTATTTTTTGCTTGTTTACATTTATCAAAGTGTTTTCCAAGCTTGCTGGTCTCATTGCTAGTCTGTTTAAACATGTCTGACATAGAGGAAACTCCTTGTTCATTATGTTTAGAAGCCATTGTGGAACCCCCTCTTAGAATGTGTATCAAATGTACTGATTTTACTTTAAGTTATAAAGATCATATTCTGTCTTTAAAAGATTTATCACCAGAGGAAATTGACAAAGGGGAAGTTATGCCGACTAACTCGCCCCACGTGTCAGAACCTTTGACTCCCGCTCAAGGGACTCCCGCTCAAGTGGCGCCAAGTACATCTAGCGCGCCCATGGCGTTTACTTTACAAGACATGGCGGCAGTTATGGATCATACCCTTACAGCGGTATTGTCCAAACTACCAGGATTACAAGGAAAGCGAGACAGCTCTGGGACTAGAAAAAATACAGAGCTCTCTGACGCTTTAGTAGCTATGTCTGATATCCCCTCACAATATGCAGAAGCTGAGGCAGGAGAGCTTCTTTCTGTGGGTGATTTTTCTGACTCAGGGAAGATGCTTCAACCTGATTCTGATATGTCTACATTTAAATTTAAGCTTGAACACCTCCGCGTGTTGCTCAGGGAGGTTTTAGCTACTCTGGATGACTGTGACACCATTATAGTGCCAGAGAAATTGTGTAGATTGGATAAATACTATGCAGTTCCTGTTTACACTGATGTTTTTCCAATACCTAAAAGGTTTTTAGAAATTATTACTAAGGAATGGGATAGACCAGGTGTACCATTCTCTCCCCCTCCTATTTTTAAGAAAATGTTTCCAATAGATGCCGCTACACGGGACTTATGGCAAACGGTCCCTAAGGTGGAGGGAGCAGTTTCTACTCTAGCTAAGCGTACAACTATTCCCTTCGAGGACAGTTGTGCTTTCCTAAATCCAATGGATAAAAAGTTAGAGGGTTACCTTAAGAAAATGTTTATTCAACAAGGTTTTATTCTCCAGCCTCTTGCATGCATTGCCCCGGTCACTGCTGCTGCGGCCTTCTGGTTTGAGTCTCTGGAAGAGGCTTTACAGGTAGAAACTCCATTGGATGATATACTTGACAAGCTTAAAGCGCTTAAGCTAGCCAATTCATTTGTTTCTGATGCCGTTGTTCATTTAACCAAACTAACGGCTAAGAACTCAAGTTTTGCTATACAGGCGCGTAGGGCGCTATGGCTTAAATCCTGGTCAGCTGACGTTACTTCAAAGTCTAAGCTTCTCAACATTCCCTTCAAGGGGCAGACCCTATTCGGGCCTGGACTGAAGGAGATCATTTCTGATATTACTGGAGGAAAAGGTCATGCCCTTCCTCAGGATAGGTCTAATAAATTAAGGACCAAACAAACTAATTTTCGTGCCTTTCAAAACTTTAAGAGGAGCGCGGCATCAACTCCCTCTAATGCAAAACAAGAGGGAAATTTTGCCCAGTCCAAGCCGGTCTGGAGACCTAACCAGGCTTGGAACAAAGGTAAGCAGGCCAAGAAGCCTGCTGCTGCCTCTAAGACAGCATGAAAGATCAGCCCCCATTCCGGTAACGGATCTAGTAGGGGGCAGACTTTCTCTCTTCGCCCAGGCTTGGGCAAGAGATGTCCAGGATCCCTGGGCATTGGAAATTGTGTCCCAGGGATATCTTCTGGACTTCAAAGCTTCTTCCCCAAAAGGAAGATTTCACCTCTCACAATTATCTGCAGACCAGATAAAGAGAGAGGCATTCTTACATTGTGTTCAAGACCTCCTAGTTATGGGAGTGATCCACCCAGTTCCAAAGGAGGAACAGGGGCAAGGCTTCTATTCAAATCTCTTTGTGGTTCCCAAGAAAGAGGGAACTTTCAGACCAATCTTAGATCTCAAGATCCTAAACAAATTTCTCAGGGTCCCATCATTCAAGATGGAGACTATTCAAACCATCCTACCTATGATCCAGGAGGGTCAATAGATGACTACCGTGGACTTAAAGGATGCTTATCTTCACATTCCGATACACAAAGATCATCATCGGTTTCTCAGGTTCGCCTTCCTAGACAGGCATTACCAGTTTGTGGCTCTTCCCTTTGGGATAGCTACGGCACCAATAATCTTTATGAAGGTTCTGGGGTCACTTCTGGCAGTCCTAAGGCCATGGGGCATAGCAGTAGCCCCTTACTTAGACGACATTCTGATACAGGCGTCGAATTTCCAAATTGGCAAGTCCCATACGGACATTGTTCTGGCATTCCTGAGGTCTCACGGGTGGAAAATGAATGAAAAGAAGAGTTCTCTATCCCCTCTCACAAGAGTTTCCTTCCTGGGAACTCTGATAGATTCTGTAGAAATGAGGATTTATCTGACAGAGGACAGGTTGTCAAAACTTCTAAATTCCTGCCGTGTTCTTTATTATACTTCTCGCCCTTCGGTGGCTCAGTGTATGGAAGTAATCGGTTTCATGGTAGCGGCAATGGACATAGTACATCTCAGACCGCTGCAACTCTGCATGCTCAGTCAGTGGAATGGGGATTACACAGATTTGTCCCCTCTACTAAATCTGGATCAAGAGACCAGGGATTCTCTTCTTTGGTGGCTATCTCGGGTCCATCTGTCCAAAGGTAGGACCTTCCGCAGGCCAGATTGGACAATAGTAACAACAAATGCCAGCCTTTTGGGCTGGGGTGCAGTCTGGAACTCTCTGAAGGCTCAGGGGTCGTGGACTCAGGAGGAGGCACTCCTTCCAATAAACATTCTGGAACTAAGAGCGATATTCAATGCTCTTCAGGTTTCAAAGATAATTCAATGGGCAGAGATTCACTCTTGCCATTTATCAGCTATCCATATCCCAGGAGTAGAGAACTGGGAGGCAGATTTTCTAAGTCGTCAGACTTTTCATCCGGGGGAGTGGGAGCTCCATCCGAAGGTGTTTGCTCAGTTGATTCAACATTGGGGCAAACCAGAACTGGATCTCATGGCGTCTCGCCAGAACGCCAAGCTTCCTTGTTACGGATCCAGGTCCAGGGATCCCAAGGCAGCGCTGATAGATGCTCTAGCAGCACCTTGGTCCTTCAACCTGGCTTATGTGTTTCCACCGTTTCCTCTGCTCCCTCGTCTGATTGCCAAGATCAAACAGGAGAGAGCATCGGTAATTTTGATAGCACATGCGTGGCCACGCAGGACTTGGTATGCAGATCTGGTGGACATGTCATCCTTTCCACCATGGACTCTGCCTCTGAGGCAGGACCTTCTACTTCAGGGTCTTTTCAACCATCCAAATCTAATTTCTCTGCGGCTGACTGCTTGGAGATTGAATGCTTGATTTTATCAAAGCGTGGTTTCTCCGAGTCGGTCATTGATACCTTAATACAGGCGCGAAAGCCTGTCACCAGGAAAATCTATCATAAGATATGGTGTAAATATCTTCATTGGTGTGAATCCAAGGGTTACTCATGGAGTAATGTCAGGATTCCTAGGATATTATCTTTTCTCCAAGAAGGATTGGAGAATGGTTTGTCAGCTAGTTCCTTAAAAGGACAGATTTCTGCTCTGTCTATTCTTTTGCACAAACGTCTGGCTGATGTTCCAGACGTGCAGGCGTTTTGTCAGGCTTTAGTCAGAATCAAGCCTGTGTTTAAACCTGTTGCTCCGCCTTGAAGTTTAAATTTAGTTCTTAAAGTTCTTCAAGGTGTTCCGTTTGAACCTTTGCATTCCATAGATATTAAGCTCTTATCCTGGAAGGTTCTGTTTTTAGTAGCTATCTCCTCGGCTCGAAGAGTTTCAGAGTTATCTGCTTTACAATGTGATTCCCCTTATCTCATTTTTCATGCAGATAAGGTAGTGTTACGTACCAAACCTGTTTTTTTACCTAAGGTGGTGTCTAATAAAAATATCAATCAGGAGATTGTTGTACCGTCACTGTGTCCTAATCCTTCTTCAAAGAAGGAACGTCTTTTACACAATCTTGACGTGGTTCGTGCTTTAAAGTTTTATTTACAAGCTACTTAAGATTTTCGTCAAACATCTGCATTGTTTGTTGTCTACTCTGGACAGAGGAGAGGCCAAAAGGCTTCGGCAACCTCTCTTTCTTTTTGGCTAAGGAGTATTATACGCTTAGCTTATGAGACTGCTGGCCGGCAGCCTGCTGAAAGGATTACAGCTCATTCTACTAGAGCGGTAGCTTCCACATGGGCTATTAAAAATGAGGCTTCTGTTGAACAGATTTGTAAGGCAGCGACTTGGTCTTCGCTTCATACTTTTTCAAAGTTCTATAAATTTGATACTTTTGCTTCTTCGGAGGCTATTTTTGGGAGAAAGGTCTTGCAGGCAGTGGTGCCTTCTGTTTAAGCGCCTGCCTTGTCCCTCCCTTCATCCGTGTCCTATAGCTTTGGTATTGGTATCCCACAAGTAATGGATGATCCGTGGACTGGATGCAACTTACAAGAGAAAACATAATTTATGCATACCTGATAAATTTATTTCTCTTGTGGTGTATCCAGTCCACGGCCCGCCCTGTCACTTTAAGGCAGGTGTTTTTATTTTTAAACTACAGTCACCACTGTCTCCTTTCTCTTGCTTGTTTTTCGGTCGAATGAATGGTAGTGGCAGTTAGGGGAGGAGCTATATAGACAGCTCTGCTGTGGGTGATCCTCTTGCAGCTTCCTGTTGGGAAGGAGAATATCCCACAAGTAATGGATGATCCGTGGACTGGATACACCACAAGAGAAATAAATTTATCAGGTAAGCATAAATTATGTTTTTACTTCGATTTTTTTTAAAATGTTTAAGTTTTTGCACATGCTCAGTAGAAATGTTATTAACCCCTAATCTGCCCTCCCTAACATCGCCGCCGCTTACCTACAATTATTAACCCCTAATCTCCCGCCCCCAACGTCGCCGCTAATATAATAAAGTTATTAACCCCTAAACCTAAGTCTAACCCTAACAACCCCCTAACTTAAATATAATTTTAATAAAACGAAATAAATATTTTTTTTTTAATTAAATAAATTAATCCTATTTAAAACTAAATACTTACCTATAAAATAAACCCTAATATAGCTACAATATAACTAATAGTTACATTTTAGCTAGCTTACGCCTAGATTTAGAGTTCTGCGGCAAAGGGGTGCGTTAGCTACGCATGCTTTTTTCTGGCCGCACCTTTTAAATACCGCTGGTATTTAGAGTTCACAGAATGGCTGGGTTTTCAGTGCGTTAGGCTCCAAAAAGGGAGCGTAGAGCATAATTTAACGCCACTGCAACTCTCGATACCAGCGGTGCTTACGGACGCGGCCAGCTTAAAAAACGTGCTCGTGCACAATATCCCCATAGAAAACAATGGGGCATTTTGAGCTGAAAAAAAACCTAACACCTGCAAAAAAGCAGCGTTCAGCTCTTAAACACCCCTAACCTTATACTTATTAACCCCTAATCTGTCGCCCCCGCTATCGCTGACCCCTGCATATTTTTTTAACCCCTAATCTGCCGCTCCGTAAACCGCCGCTACCTACATTATCTCTGTGTACCCCTAATATGCTGCCCCTAACACCGCCGACCCCTATATTATATTTATTAACCCCTAATCTGCCCCCCACAACGTCGCCTCCACCTGCCTACACTTATTAACCCCTAATCTGCCGAGCGGACAGCACTGCTACTATAATAAAGTTATTAACCCCTAATCCGCCTCACTCCCGCCTCAATCACCCTATAATAAATAGTATTAACCCCTAATCTGCCCTCCCTAACATCGCCGACACCTAACTTCAATTATTAACCCCTAATCTGCCGACCGAATCTCGCCGCTACTGTAATAAATGTATTAACCCCTAAAGCTAAGTCTAACCCTAACCCTAACACCCCCCTAAGTTAAATATAATTTTATTCTAACAAAATAAATTAACTCTTATTAAATAAATTATTCCTATTTAAAGCTAAATACTTACCTGTAAAATAAACCCTAATATAGCTACAATATAAATTATAATTATATTATAGCTATTTTAGGATTAATATTTATTTTACAGTCAACTTTGTATTTATTTTAACCAGGTACAATAGCTATTAAATAGTTAATAACTATTTAATAGCTAAAATAGTTAAAATAATTACAAAATTACCTGTAAAATAAATCCTAACCTAAGTTACAATTAAACCTAACACTACACTATCAATAAATTAATTAAATAAAATAACTACAATTATCTACAATTAAACCTAACACTACACTATCAATAAATTAATTAAATAAAATACCTACAAATAAATACAATTAAATAAACTAACTAAAGTACAAAAAATAAAAAAGAACTAAGTTACAAAAAATAAAAAAATATTTACAAACATTAGGAAAATATAACAACAATTGTTAACTAATTACACCTACTCTAAGCCCCCTAATAAAATAACAAAGACCCCCAAAATAAAAAAATGCCCTACTCTATTCTAAATTAAAAAAGTTCAAAGCTCTTTTACCTTACCAGCCCTGAAAAGGGCCCTTTGCGGGGCATACCCCAAAGAATTCAGCTCTTTAGCCTGTAAAATAAACACATACAATACCCCCCCCCAACATTACAACCCACCACCCACATACCCCTAATCTAACCCAAACCCCCCTTAAATAAACCTAACACTAAGCCTCTGAAGATCTCCCTACCTTGTCTTCACCTCACCGGGTTCACCGATCGGTCCAGAAGAGAGTCCGAAGTCTTGATCCAAGCGGCGGCTGAAGAACTCCATCATCGGGCTGAAGTCGGAAGTCCATCATCGGGATGAAGTCTTCTATCAAGCCGCATCTTCAATCTTCTTTCTTCCGGAGCGGAGCGATCTTCTTCCAAGCCGACGCGGAACATCCTCTTCAAGCGACGCCTACTCGCGGTTCCTTTAAATGATGTCATCCAAGATGGCGTCCCTCGAATTCCGATTGGCTGATAGGATTCTATCAGCCAATCGGAATTAACGTAGGAATATTCTGATTGGCTGATGGAATCAGCCAATCAGATTCAAGTTCAATCCGATTGGCTGATCCAATCAGCCAATCAGATTGAGCTTGCATTCTATTGACTGATCGGAACAGCCAATAGAATGCGAGCTCAATCTGATTGGCTGATCGGATCAGCCAATCGGATTGAACTTGATTCTGATTAGCTGATTCCATCAGCCAATCAGAATTTTCCTACCTTAATTCCGATTGGCTGATAGAATCCTATCAGCCAATCGGAATTCGAGGGACGCCATCTTGGATGACGTCCCTTAAAGGAACCGTCATTCGTCGGGAAGTCGTCGGAAGAAGAAGATGGGTCCGCGGTGGAGGTCTTCAAGATGGAGCCGTTCGTCATCGGATGAAGATAGAAGATGCCGCTTGGATCAAGATGGTTGCCTGTCCGGATCACCTCTTCTTCCCGGATAGGATGAAGACTTTGGAGCCTCTTCTGGACCTCTTCAGCCGCCGGATGATGGATGTCTAGCCCCCGCTTGGGCTTGGATGAAGATTTCGGAGCCTGGAACGATCAGTGATACCTGGCATGATGAAGACAAGGTAGGAAGATCTTCAGGGGCTTAGTGTTAGGTTTATTTAAGGGGGGTTTGGGTTAAATTTTATGGGTATGTGGGTGGTGGGTTGTAATGTTGGGGGGGTATTGTATGTTTTTTTTTACAGGCAAAAGAGCTGAATTCTTTGGGCCATGCCCCACAAAAGGTCCTTTTAAGGGCTGGTAAGGTAAAAGAGCTTTGAACTTTTGTAATTTAGAATAGGGTAGGGCATTTTTTTATTTTGGGGGTCTTTGTTATTTTATTAGGGGGCTTAGAGTAGGTGTAATTAGTTTAAAATTGTTGTAATTTTTTTATAATGTTTGTAAATATTTTTTTATTTTTTGTAACTTAGTTCTTTTTATTTTTTGTACTTTAGTTAGTTTATTTAATTGTATTTATTTGTAGGAATTGTATTTAATTTATTTATTGATAGTGTAGTGTTAGGTTTAATTGTAGATAATTGTAGGTAGTTTATTTAATTTATTTATTGATAGTGTAGTGTTAGGTTTAATTGTAACTTAGGTTAGGATTTATTTTACAGGTAATTTTGTAATTATTTTAACTATTTTAGCTATTAAATAGTTATTAACTATTTAATAGCTATTGTACCTGGTTAAAATAAATACAAAGTTACCTGTAAAATAAATATAAATCCTAAAATAGCTATAATATAATTATAATTTATATTGTAGCTATATTAGGGTTTATTTTACAGGTAAGTATTTAGCTTTAAATAGGAATACTTTATTTAATAAGACTTAATTTATTTCGTTAGATTTAAATTATATTTAACTTAGGGGGGTGTTAGTGTTAGGGTTAGACTTAGCTTTAGGGGTTAATCCATTTATTACAGTAGCGGCGAGATTCGGTCGGCAGATTAGGGGTTAATAATTGAAGTTAGGTGTTGGCGATGTTAGGGAGGGCAGATTATGGGTTAATTAGGGGTTAATAAATATAATATAGGGGTCGGCGGTGTTAGGGGCAACAGATTAGGGGTACATAAGGATAACGTAGGTGGCGGCGCTTTGCGGTCGGCAGATTAGGGGTTAATTATTGTAGGTAGCTGGCGGCGACGTTGTGGGGGGCAGGTTAGGGGTTAATAAATATAATATAGGGGTCGGCGGTGTTAGGGGCAGCAGATTAGGGGTACATAAGTATAACGTAGGTGGCGGTCGGCAGATTAGGGGTTAAAAAAATTGAATTGAGTGGCGGCGAAGTGGGGGGACCTCGGTTTAGGGGTACATAGGTAGTTTATGGGTGTTAGTGTACTTTAGAGCACAGTAGTTAAGAGCTTTATAAACCGGCGTTAGCCCAGAAAGCTCTTAACTACTGACTTTTTTCTGCGGCTGGAGTTTTGTCGTCAGATTTCTAACGCTCACTTCAGCCACGACTCTAAATACCGGCGTTAGAAAGATCCCATTGAAAAGATAGGATACGCAAATGACGTAAGGGGATCTGCGGTATGGAAAAGTCGCGGCTGGAAAGTGAGGGTTAGACCCTTTCCTGACTGACTCCAAATACCGGCGGTAGCCCAAAACCAGCGTTAGGAGCCTCTAACGCTGGTTTTCACAGCTACCGCCCAACTCTAAATCTAGGCCATTGGTTTTATTTTTATTTTACAGGTAAGTTTGTATTTAATTTTAACTAGGTAGACTAGTTAGTAATTTAGGTAATTGTATTTAATTTAGGTAATTTATTTAATTGTAGTGTAAGGTTAGATGTTAGCTGTAACTCAGGTTAGGTTTTATTTTACAGGTAAATTTGTTTTTATTTTAGCTAGGTAGTTATTAAATAGTTAATAACTAATTAGTAAACTATTCTACCTAGTTAAAATAAATACAAACTTGCCTGTAAAATAAAAATAAACCCTAAGCTAGCTACAATGTAACTATTAGTTATATTGTAGCTAATCTTAGGGTTTATTTTATAGGTAAGTAATTTAGTTTTAAAAAGGAATAATTTAGGTAATGATAGTAGGTTTTATTTAGATTTATTTTAATTATATTTACGTTAGGTGGTGTTAGGGTTAGACTTAGATTTAGGGGTTAATAAATTTAGTATAGTGGCGGCGACGTTGGGGCAGATTAGGGGTTAATAAATGTAGGTAGGTGGCGGCGATGTTAGGGGCGGCAGATTAGGGATTAATAAATGTAGGTAGGTGGTGGCAACGTTGGGGCGGCAGATTAGGGGTTAATAAATGTAGGTAGGTGGCGGCAGATTAGGGGTTAATAATATTTAACTAGTGTTTGCGATGCGGCGGTTTAGGGGTTAATATGTTTATTATAGTGGCGGCGAGGTCGGGAGCAGCAGATTAGGGGTTAATAATTTTATTTTAGTGTTTGCGATGCGGGAGGGCCTCGGTTTAGGGGTTAATAGGCAGTTTAAGGTGTTAGTGTACTTTTTAGCACTTTAGTTATGAGTTTTATGCTAAAGATTTGTAGTGTAAAACTCATAACTACTGACTTTAGATTGTGTTACGAATCTTGCAGGAGTGGCTGTACCACTCACTTTTTGGCCTCCCAGAAAAAAGCTTGTAATATCGGCGCTATGGAAGTCCCATTGAAAAAAAGACTTTACGCAAATTGCGTAAGTTAATTTGCGGGTACAGCCAAAAAAAGTGTGCGGTACAGCTTTTTTGACAAGACTTGTAATAGCAGCGGTAGTGAAAAAGCAGCGTTATAACCCATAAACGCTGCTTTTTCACTCATAACGCAAAACTTGTAATCTAGCCATCAGGTTTTATTTTTAATTCACAGGTAAGTTTGTATTTATTTAAACTAGGTAGACTTGTTAGTAAATGGTTATTAACTATTTACTAACTACCTAGTTAAAATAAATACAAACTTACCTGTGAAAAAAAAAACATAAGCTGCCTTTCACTAAAACCTAACATAACAAAAATATAAAACCTACCATTACAAAAAATAACAAACAAAATGATCCCAAACAATAAAAATTATTCCTATTCTAATACCCTGTTAAAAATAAAAATAAAAAACCTGATTTAGAATAAACTACCACTAGCACTTAAAAGGGCCTTTTGTATGGCATTGCCCTAAATTAAACAGCTCTTTTACCTGAAAAAAAAATGACAAAGACCCACTAACATTACAAACCCCCACCCCTCCAAACCTACAAAATAAAAAAAACTATCTTAAAAAAACCTAAGCTACACATTGCCCTGAAAAGGGCATTTTATGGGCATTGCCCTTAAAAAGGGCATTTAACTCTTTTGCATTGCCCTGAAAAGGGCATTTAACTCTTTTACGAATAGCCCAAACCCTAAACTAAAAAAAAAAACCCCACCCAAAAAACCTTAAAAAAATCCTAACACTAACCCCTGACGATCCACTTACAGTTGCTGGAGTCCCGCTTGAAGGATCCATCTTCATTCAGGCAGCATCTCTATCTTCATCCCGGCGGCGTGGAGCGGGTCCATCCTGAAGACTTCCGGCCCAGAGCATCCTCTTCATATGGTCGCCACCATACACTGAATCTTCAATGCAAGGTACGCAATTCAAAATGGCGTCCCCTGCATTCCTATTGGCTGATTTGATTTTGGAAATTCAAATCAGCCAATAGGATGAGAGCTACTAAAACCCTATTGGCTGTTCAAATCAGCCAAAAGGATGAGAGCTACTGAAATTCTATTGGCTGTTCAAATCAGCCCAATAGGATGAGAGCTACTGAAATTCTATTGGCTAGTCAAATCAGCCAATAGAATTTCAGTAGCTCTCATCCTATTGGCTGATTTGAATTTCCAAAAATCAAATCAGCCAATAGGAATGCAAGGAACTTCATTTTGAATAGTGTACCTTACATTGAAGATTCAGTGTACGGTGGCGACCGGATGTCTTCAGGATCGACCCGCTCCGCCTTGCCGGGATGAAGACAAAAGACGCTGCCGGGATGAAGATAAAAAATGCCGCCGAGATGAAGATAAAAGATGCCGTCTGGATGAAGATGGAGCCACCTGGATGAAGATGGAGCAGCCGGGATGAAGATCCTTCAAGCGGGACTTCAGCAACTGTAAGTGGATCGTCAGGGGTTAGTGTTACCTTTCAATTTTACTGTCCTAGAGCGAGGTTCAGAAACGCTTAGGTTTCTTATGCGATCAGCGGGTGTTGCTGAAATTTCCTTTAGGCAGTGAGAGACGCGCATCTGAATTAGTTGCGCGCCATTTAGATGGGGTACGTTTGCTCCCGCCCTTCTTTTCCCCCTGTATGGTGGATAGGCGCCATTTTTTCCTTCTGAACGGGTCGATGTGTCTGATCTGGGACATGCCTCTCTTCTGGTTCTCCGTCAGATCAGAGTTATTGCCGAAGATGTGATGCATTTTTTAATTAGAGCTGTGCCATTTATTTATATTAAACCTGTGTTTCCAGGGAGATTTCTGGAACATCGGTACAAGGGAAAGACTTTTTTGGTCCTGATCTGACAGGCATAGTTCTGTTATTTAAGAAGTTTGACCTCAATCCAGGATTAGTCCAAGGGGGTTGATTTTTTCTGTTTGTCTTCAAACTTGGATACGAGATGTCCCAGATAGTCTGTGGACATAGTACGTCAGGGTGTCTACGTAGAAGTCATTCCTTCTCTGCCTGATGCAGGTTCCACCTTTCAATTTTATCTTCAGGCCAGATAATGGTAAAACATTTTTGGGTGCTTTGGGATTTCTCTTCTCTGTGAAGGATAGTTCCAGTTCCTGTAAGAGAACAGGGCCTAGGATTCTATCATTCCTCTTTGAGGTTCCCGATTATGAGGGAATTTTCATCCTATTGTAGACCTTAGGTTTCTCAACAGGTGTTGTCTCAGGTGTTGTCTCAGTTCTTCATTTGGAAACCAGTGGTTCCTTTCTTCCTTTTTAACTGGGAAGGGTCTATTTATAGTGACCATAGTCCTGGAGGACGCATATATTGCAGGTTCCTGAGGTTTGCCTTTCTGTCACACACTTTCAGTTTGTGGCTCTTCCCTTTGGCCATGCCATGGCAGAGAGGGCTGTATTGGCAGGGATCATTTCAGGGGTTGCTGTGGTGCCATTCCTGGACGTTATATTAGTTCAGGCGCCATGTGTTCAACAAGCAATCTCTCATGCTGAGATATTGTTGTCTTTCTTCTTTCCTCTATTGGAAGGGAATCTGAAAATAAGTTCCCTTGGTGCAGCTACAGAGGTGGTTTCTTAGGGACCAGATTGGTTTACTTCTCTCTGAAGTTATTTTTGACAAAGGTCAGGAAATACAGGATTTTTTCTTTTTTCCTCTTTCGGCACTCTTCGGTTTGGCTTTTTAGGGGCCCAATGTATGGAATGGTCTAATTGCTTCATTGGACATCATCCCTTTGCTTGATCCATCTGAGAGTCTGCAGTTATGCATGTTCAGATAGTGGACCAAGGATTGTGTTGCTCTGTCTTAGAGGATAGATCTAGATCTTCTGACATGAGATTCTTCCCTGTGATTCAGAGAGGGGAATTAGTGGTATAGAGCTCGCTTTGCTTGCGAGAGGTAGCGGGATCATTACCGCATTCTCCAGAGTTTTTTGGGTTTCTCAGGAGCATCTGTCTTGTGGTGCATTCTTCCGATGACCTTTCTGAGTAATAGTCACGGTCGCTAGCCTGTTGGGTTGCTCTCCACAAGGCTTCTGTTTTTTGTTTGTTTCTCTGTATTAGAAAACTATTGCTACTTCTCTTTTTTTTCTAGTTGAGAAGTTTACGTCGTTTGCTTTTCAGTCTGCGGGGCAGCAGTTTCCTGAGAGAGTTATGGCTCCTTATTCGAGGGCTGTCTCTTCTTTTTTGATTTTCAAAATGAAGCTTTTGTGGAACAGATTTGCAAGTCTGCCACTTAGTTTTTCTTTGCATATTTTTTTCCAAATTTTTCAAATTTGATTCTTTGACTTGGTTGAGGCTTCTTTTGGGGTTTAAAGGTTCTTCAAGCAGTGGTGCCTTCTGTTTAGGTTACCTGTCTTGTCCCTCCCTAATCATCTGTGTCCTCTAGCTTGGGTATTGATTCCCACTAGTAATTGATGATTCCATGTACTCACATATCTTAGGAAAGAAAACATAATTTATGCTTACCTGATAAATTTATTTATTTCCTAATATGGTGAGTCCACTGCCCACCCTATATTTTTAAGACAGTTAATTTTCTAAACCTCTACACCTTTGTGTTATCTTCTTTTTTCCATTTCCTTTCAGCTGAATGACTGGGGATTATGGGTAAGGAAAGTGAAATATATAGCAGCTTTGCTGTGGTGCTCTTTGCTTCCTCCTGCTGGCCAGGAGTGATATTCCCACTAGTAATTGATGATTCCGTGGACTCACCATATCCGGAAAGAAATACATTTATCAGGTAAGCATAAATTTATGTTTCCACACCCACAAATCAGTTTTTACAAACTTTGCCTCCTATGGAGGTGGTGAAGTAAGTTTGTGCTAGATTCTATGTTGATATGCGCTCCGCAGCAGGTTGGAGCCCGGTTTTCCTCTCAGCGTGCAGTGAATGTCAGAGGGATGTGAGGAGAGTATTGCCTATTTGAATTCAATGATCTCCTTCTAGGGGGTCTATTTCATAGGTTCTCTGTTATCGGTCGTAGAGATTCATCTCTTACCTCCCTTTTCAGATCGACGATATACTCTTATATATACCATTACCTCTACTGATTCTCGTTTCAGTACTGGTTTGGCTTTCTACTACATGTAGATGAGTGTCCTGGGGTAAGTAAGTCTTATTTTCTGTGACACTCTAAGCTATGGTTGGGCGCTTTTATATAAAGTTCTAAATATATGTGTTCAAACATTTATTTGCCTTGACTCAGGATGTTCAACGTTCCTTATTTCAGACAGTCAGTTTCATATTTGGGATAATGCATATGAATAAATCAATTTTTTACTTACCTTAAAATTTGACTTTTTTTCCCTGTGGGCTGTTAGGCTCGCGGGGGCTGAAAATGCTTCATTTTATTGCGTAATTTTTGGCGCAGACTTTTTTGGCGCAAAATTTTTTTTTTCTTGTTTCCGGCGTCATACGTGTCGCCGGAAGTTGCGTCATTTTTTGACGTTTTTTTTGCGCCAAAAGTGTCGGCGTTCCGGATGTGGCGTATTTTTTGGCGCCAAAAGCATTTAGGCGCCAAATAATGTGGGCGTCTTTTTTGGCGCTAAAAAATATGGGCGTCACTATTGTCTCCACATTATTTAAGTCTCATTGTTTATTGCTTCTGGTTGCTAGAAGCTTATTCACTGGCATTTTTTCCCATTCCTGAAACTGTCATTTAAGGAATTTGATCAATTTTGCTTTATATGTTGTTTTTTCTATTACATATTGCAAGATGTCCCAGATTGACCTTGAGTCAGAAGATACTTCTGGAAAATCGCTGCCTGGTGCTGGATCTACCAAAGTTAAGTGTATCTGCTATAAACTTGTGGTATCTGTTCCTCCAGCTGTTGTTTGTAATGAATGTCATGACAAACTTGTTAATGCAGATAATATTTCCTTTAGTAATGTTACATTACCTGTTGTTGTTCCATCAACATCTAATACTCAGAGTGTTCCTGTTAACATAAGAGATTTTGTTTCTAAATCCATTAAGAAGGCTATGTCTGTTATTCCTCCTTCTAGTAAACGTAAAAGGTCTTTTAAAACTTCTCATTTTTCAGATGAATTTTTAAATGAACATCATCATTCTGATTCTGATAATGATTCCTCTGGTTCAGAGGATTCTGTTTCAGAGGTTGATGCTGATAAATCTTCATATTTATTTAAAATGGAATTTATTCGTTCTTTACTTAAAGAAGTCTTAATTGCATTAGAAATAGAGGATTCTGGTCCTCTTGATACTAAATCTAAATGTTTAAATAAGGTTTTTAAATCTCCTGTAGTTATTCCAGAAGTTTTTCCTGTCCCTGATGCTATTTCTGAAGTAAACTCCAGGGAATGGAATAATTTGGGTAATTCATTTACTCCTTCTAAACGTTTTAAGCAATTATATCCTGTGCCATCTGACAGATTAGAGTTTTGGGACAAAATCCCTAAGGTTGATGGGGCTGTCTCTACTCTTGCTAAACGTACTACTATTCCTACGGCAGATAGTACTTCCTTTAAGGATCCTTTAGATAGGAAGATTGAATCCTTTCTAAGAAAAGCTTACTTATGTTCAGGTAATCTTCTTAGACCTGCTATATATTTAGCGGATGTTGCTGCAGCCTCAACTTTTTGGTTAGAAGCTTTAGCGCAACAAGTAACAGATCATAATTCTCATAGCATTGTTAATCTTCTTCAACATGCTAATAACTTTATTTGTGATGCCATCTTTGATATCATTAGGGTTGATGTCAGGTATATGTCTCTAGCTATTTTAGCTAGAAGAGCTTTATGGCTTAAGACTTGGAATGCTGATATGTCTTCTAAGTCAACTTTGCTTTCCCTTTCTTTCCAGGGTAATAAATTATTTGGTTCTCAGTTGGATTATATTATTTCAACTGTTACTGGAGGGAAAGGAACTTTTTTACCACAGGATAAAAAATCTAAAGGTAAATTTAGGTCTAATAATCGTTTTCGTTCCTTTCGTCACAATAAGGAACAAAAGCCTGATCCTTCATCCACAGGAGCGGTATCAGTTTGGAAACCATCTCCAGTCTGGAGTAAATCCAAGCCTTTTAGAAAACCAAAGCCAGCTCCCAAGTCCACATGAAGGTGCGGCCCTCATTCCAGCTCAGCTGGTAGGGGGCAGATTACGTTTTTTCAAAGAAATTTGGATCAATTCAATTCACAATCTTTGGATTCAGAACATTGTTTCAGACGGGTACAGAATTGGCTTCAAGATAAGGCCTCCTACAAAGAGATTTTTTCTTTCCCGTGTCCCAGTAAATCCAGCGAAGGCTCAAGCATTTCTGAAATGTGTTTGAGATCTAGAGTTGGCTGGAGTAATTATGCCAGTTCCAGTTCTGGAACAGGGGCTGGGGTTTTATTCAAATCTCTTCATTGTACCAAAGAAGGAGAATTCCTTCAGACCAGTTCTGGATCTAAAAATATTGAATCGTTATGTAAGGATACCAACATTCAAAATGGTAACTATAAGGACTATTCTGCCTTTTGTTCAGCAAGGGCATTATATGTCCACAATAGATTTACAGGATGAATATCTGCATATTCCGATTCATCCAGATCACTATCAGTTTCTGAGATTCTCTTTCCTAGACAAGCATTACCAATTTGTGGCTCTGCCGTTTGGCCTAGCAACAGCTCCAAGGATTTTTACAAAGGTTCTCGGTGCCCTTCTGTCTGTAATCAGAGAACAGGGTATTGTGGTATTTCCTTATTTGGACGATATCTTGGTACTTGCTCAGTCTTCACATTTAGCAGAATCTCATACGAATCGACTCGTATTGTTTCTTCGAGATCATGGTTGGAGGATCAATTTACCGAAAAGTTCATTGATTCCTCAGACAAGGGTAACCTTTTTAGGTTTCCAGATAGATTCAGTGTCCATGACTCTGTCTCTGACAGACAAGAGACGTCTAAAATTGGTTTCAGCTTGTCGAAACCTTCAGTCTCAATAATTCCCTTCGGTAGCCTTATGCATGGAAATTCTAAGTCTTATGACTGTTGCATCAGACGCGATCCCCTTTGCTCGTTTTCACATGCGACCTCTTCAGCTCTGTATGCTGAACCAGTGGTGCAGGGATTACACAAAGATATATCAATTGATATCTTTAAAACCGATTGTACGACACTCTCTGACGTGGTGGACAGATCACCATCGTTTAGTTCAGGGGGCTTCTTTTGTTCTTCCAACCTGGACTGTGATTTCAACAGATGCAAGTCTGACAGGTTGGGGAGCTGTTTGGGGGTCTCTGACAGCACAAGGGGTTTGGGAATCTCAGGAGGTGAGATTACCAATCAATATTTTGGAACTCCGTGCAATTTTCAGAGCTCTTCAATCATGGCCTCTTCTAAAGAGAGAATCGTTCATTTGTTTTCAAACAGACAATGTCACAACTGTGGCATATATCAATCATCAAGGATTGATATATGCCACAGAAGTATCTCGAATTCTGGTTTGGGCGGAATCCAGCTCCTGTCTAATTTCTGCAGTTCATATCCCAGGTATAGACAATTGGGAAGCGGATTATCTCAGTCGCCAAACGTTACATCCGGGCGAATGGTCCCTTCACCCCGAGGTATTTCTTCAGATTGTTCAAATGTGGGGACTTCCAGAAATAGATCTGATGGCTTCTCATCTAAACAAGAAACTTCCCAGGTATCTGTCCAGATCCAGGGATCCTCAGGCGGAAGCAGTGGATGCATTGTCACTTCCTTGGAAGTATCATCCTGCCTATATCTTTCCGCCTCTAGTTCTTCTTCCAAGAGTAATCTCCAAGATTCTGAAGGAATGCTCGTTTGTTCTGCTGGTGGCTCCAGCATGGCCTCACAGGTTTTGGTATGCGGATCTTGTCCGGATGGCCTCTTGCCAACCGTGGACTCTTCCGTTAAGACCAGACCTTCTGTCACAAGGTCCTTTTTTCCATCAGGATCTCAAATCTTTAAATTTGAAGGTATGGAGATTGAACGCTTGATTCTTAGTCAAAGAGGTTTCTCTGACTCTGTGATTAATACTATGTTACAGGCTCGTAAATCTGTATCTAGGAAGATGTATTATCGAGTCTGGAAGACTTACATTTCTTGGTGTCTTTCTCATCATTTTTCCTGGCATTCTTTTAGAATTCCGAGAATTTTACAGTTTCTTCAGGATGGTTTGGATAAAGGTTTGTCTGCAAGTTCCTTGAAAGGACAAATCTCTGCTCTTTCTGTTCTTTTTCACAGAAAGATTGCTAATGTTCCTGATATTCATTGTTTTATACAAGCTTTGGTTCGTATAAAACCTGTTATTAAGTCAATTTCTCCTCCTTGGAGTTTGAATTTGGTTCTGGGGGCTCTTCAAGCTCCTCCGTTTGAACCAATGCATTCCCTAGACATTAAATTACTTTCTTGGAAAGTTTTGTTTCTTTTGGCCATCTCTTCTGCTAGAAGAGTTTCTGAATTATCTGCTCTTTCTTGTGAGTCTCCTTTTCTGATTTTTCATCAGGATAAGGTGGTGTTGCGAACTTCTTTTAAATTTTTACCTAAGGTTGTGAATTCTAACAACATTAGTAGAGAAATTGTGGTTCCTTCATTGTGTCCTAATCCTAAGAATTCTAAGGAGAGATCATTGCATTCTTTGGATGTAGTTAGAGCTTTGAAATATTATGTTGAAGCTACTAAGAATTTCCGAAAGACTTCTAGTCTATTCGTTATTTTTTCCGGTTCTAGGAAAGGTCAGAAGGCCTCTGCCATTTCTTTGGCATCTTGGTTAAAATCTTTAATTCATCATGCTTATGTCGAGTCGGGTAAGACTCCGCCTCAAAGGATTACAGCTCATTCTACTAGGTCAGTTTCTACTTCCTGGGCATTTAGGAATGAAGCTTCGGTTGATCAGATTTGCAAAGCAGCAACTTGGACTTCTTTGCATACTTTTACTAAATTCTACCATTTTGATGTGTTTTCTTCTTCTGAAGCAGTTTTTGGTAGAAAAGTACTTCAGGCAGCTGTTTCAGTTTGATTCTTCTGCTTATAATTTCAGTTTTTTTCATTATAAAATTTAAACTTTATTTTGGGTGTGGATTATTTTCAGCGGAATTGGCTTTATGTCTTTATATTATCCCTCCCTCTCTAGTGACTCTTGCGTGGAAGATCCACATCTTGGGTATTCATTATCCCATACGTCACTAGCTCATGGACTCTTGCTAATTACATGAAAGAAAACATAATTTATGTAAGAACTTACATGATAAATTAATTTCTTTCATATTAGCAAGAGTCCATGAGGCCCACCCTTTTTGTGGTGGTTATGATTTTTTTGTATAAAGCACAATTATTCCAATTCCTTATTTTTTATGCTTTCACACTTTTTTCTTATCACCCCACTTCTTAGCTATTCGTTAAACTGATTTGTGGGTGTGGTGAGGGGTGTATTTATAGGCATTTTGAGGTTTGGGAAACTTTGCCCCTCCTGGTAGGAATGTATATCCCATACGTCACTAGCTCATGGACTCTTGCTATGAAAGAAATGAATTTATCAGGTAAGTTCTTACATAAATTATGGTTTTTTTAAGGTTTTTTTGGGTTGGTTTTTTTTTTTAGTTTAGGGTTTGGGCTATTCGTAAAAGAGCTAAATGCCCTTTTCAGGGCAATGCAAAAGAGCTAAATGTCCTTTTAAGGGCAATGCTCATACAAATGCCTCTTTCAGGGCAATGGGTAGCTTAGGCTTTTTAGATAGTTTTTATTTTTATTTTGTGGGTTTGGGGGGTGGTTTGTAATGTTAGTGGGTCTTTGTAATTTTTTTTCAGGTATAACTTAGGGCAATGCCCTACAAAAGGCCCTTTTAAGGGCTATTGGTAGTTTATTGTAGGCTAGGGTTTTTTATTTTATTTTGAGGGGCATTTTTATTTTTATAGGGCTATTAGATTAGGTGTAATTCTTTTTTATTTTTGATAATTTCGTTTGTTATTTTTCATAATTTAGTGTTTATTTTTTGTAATTTAGTCTTTTTTATTTTTTGTAATTAGATACACCTAGATTACGAGTTTTGTGTTATGAGTCGAATAGCAGCGTTGAGGCCAATAATGCATCATTTTCCCTAATGCAGCCATTACAAGTCTTGTCGGTATAGGTTTACCGCAAGCTTTTTAGCCTGTACCGCAACGTCAGTCCCGCACTCCTAAAAATGACGTTTTTTCATGGGATTCCCATAGCGCCAGTATTACGAGTTTTGCGGTGAGGCTAAAAAGCGAGAGTTGCAGCCTAAAATGACAAGATCCGTACCACCATCTAAAGTCAGTAGTTATGAGTGTTACACTACAAAGCTGTAACATAAAACTCATAACTAAAGTGTTAAAAAGTACCCTAACACCCATAAACTACCTATTAACCCCTAAACCGAAGCCCTTCCGCATCGCAAACACTATAATAAATTTAGAATAAAAACATTTTTATAAAAAAAAAAATGGAGAGTGCCACTTATACTATATACAAAATTGTGTGTAAATTTGTATAATTTGTGTAAATTTGTGTATAACCAGCTGTTATAAGGAATAAACAAAAAATAAATAAATAACAAGTGGTAACAACGCTGAAAATAATTGTGCAAAACAATCTTATAGTGTTGATACTAATGTTTATTTCAAATATATAAAACACAGTATGCAAAATATGCAAACATAGTTACAACCTCTATACAGAGTGAATGATCACAGCTTTAGTGGCAATTTGAACACTTGAGAATATATTACAAGTGAATTGTATCTTAATACATCAATGCCTACTGGCAGTATAATGATATCTACTATCAATACAGTACAAAGGAACTGTTCATAATGTTATAATGTTATACAATAATGTTTACTCATTTTGATCGATATATATTTTTATTTTGTATGCACTTGTTTTTATTAACAGCAAGTTGCAACCTACTGGTCTGGCAAGACAACTCAAACAATATACTCACTTCATCTTTTTTTACAGGTAAAAGATGAATCAGCCAATAGAATGAGAGCTGCTTAAATCCTATTGGCTGATTTGTAATGGTAGGTTTTAGTTTAAGGCAGGCTAGGTTTTATTTGACAGGTAAGTTTGTATTTATTTTAACTAGGTAGTTAGTACATATTTAATAACCTAATCTACCTAGTTAAAATAAATACAAATTTACCTGTGAAATAAAAATCAAACCTAAGCTAGCTACAATATAACTATTAGTTATATTGTAGCTAGCTTAGGTTTTATTTCACAGGTAAGTATTTAGTTTTAACAAGGTATTATTTAGTTTATAATTGTAAATTTAATTTAGATCTATTTTAATTAATTTAAAGTTAGTGGGTGTTAGGGTTAGGTTTAGTTTTAGGGGTTAATAGTTTAATTTAGGTTGTTGCGATGTGGGGGGCTGGCGGTTTAGGGGTTAATAGGTTTATTTACTGGTAGGGATGTGGGAGGCCAGAGATTTCGGGGTTAATAGCTTTATTTAGGTGGCGGCGATATCGGGAGCGGCAGAATAGGGGTTAATAACTTTAATATAGTTGCGGCGATGTTGGGGTGCGGCGAAATGGGGGTTAATAACTTTAGTATAGTGGCTGCAATATTGGGAGTGGCAGATTAGGGGTTAATAATTTTATTTAGGTGGCGGCGGTATCGGTAGCGGCAGATTAGGGGTTAATAACTGTAGGCAGGCATCAGCAATGTCAGGGGCAGGAGATTAGGGGTGTTTAAACATAAACTTTTTGTTTCTGAGCCAAATGTCTCTAAGGCAGGTTTGGTTTTATTTCACAGGTAAGTTTGTATTTATTTTAACTAGATAGTTAGTAAATAGTTAATAACCTAGTCTACCTAGTTAAAATAAATACAAATTTACCTGTGAAATAAAATCAAACCTAAGCTGGCTACAATATAACTATTAGTTATATTGTAGCTAGCTTAGGTTTTATTTCACAGGTAAGTATTTAGTTTTAACAAGGTATTATTTAGTTTATAATTGTAAATTTAATTTAGATCTATTTTAATTATTTTAAAGTTAGTGGGTGTTAGGGTTAGGTTTGGGGTTAGGGGTTAATAGTTTATTTTAGGTTGTTGCGATGTGGGGGGCTGGCGGTTTAGGGGTTAATAGGTTTATTTAGGGGTAGGGATATGGGAGGCCAGAGGTTTAGGGGTTAATAGCTTTATTTAGGTGGCAGCGATATCGGGAGCAGCAGAATAGGGGTTAATAACTTTAATATAGTTGCGGCGATGTTGGGGTGTGGCGGAATGGGGGTTAATAACTTTAGTATAGTGGCTGCGATATTGGGAGTGGCAGATTAGGGGTTAATAATTTTATTTAGGTGGCGGCGGTATCGGGAGCGGCAGATTAGGGGTTAATAACTTTAGGCAGGCGTCGGCAATGTCAGGGGCAGGAGATTAGGGGTGTTTAAAGATAAACTTTTTGTTTCTGAGCCAAATGCCTCTCTGGATGATGCTGTTCAGGCAATGCCACAGCTTTCTCCTTAAACGTCCCAAGCCTCTATGGCGTCACATACAGTGCCCTGCAGTTCCTCTCAGTCTCTTGGAGGAGTTTATTTGCCTGCAGAAATTGCTACCCATTTATTTTCTGCGGTATCTGCGGCATTATCTGCTTTTCCTATGCTAAAGGGAAAACGCAATAGGAAAATTAGAGATTCAGATAGCATGGTTTCTGCTCCACCTATTGCTACACAGGTTGCCCTCCCTCATAAGTCTGATGAGGAGGATACGTCAGTAGCCTCTGAGGGTGAAATCTCAGATTCAGACAGTATAATTCCTTTATCTGAAACTGAAGAAGTAAACTTCAGATATAAGCTTGAACACCTCTGTGTACTATTAAAGGAGGTATTGACTACTTTGGACGACTCCGATACTCCTGTCGCTGTCAACCCTAAGAAATCTAGTAAACTTAATAAATACTTTGATGTTCCTTCCTCTGTTGAGGTGTTTCCTGTTCCAGACCGTGCAACGAAGATTATTTCACAGAAATGGGTGAAGCCAGGGATACCTTTCTTCCTGTCTCCCGTCTTTAAAATGATGTTTCTCTTGTAAGGTGTATCCAGTCCACGGATCATCCATTACTTGTGGGATATTCTCATTCCCAACAGGAAGTTGCAAGAGGACACCCACAGCAGAGCTGTTATATAGCTCCTCCCCCAACTGCCATATCCAGTCATTCTCTTGCAACTCTCAACACGCATGGATGTAGTAAGAGAGAGTGGTGAAATATAGTTAGTTTTTTATCTTCAATCAAAAGTTTGTTATTTTAAATTGTACCGGAGTTGTACTATTTTATCCCAGGCAGTAAATAGAAGAAGAATCTGCCTGAGTTTTCTATGATCTTAGCAGGTTGTAACTAAGATCCATTGCTGTTCATATGTCTGAGGAGAGAGGTAACTTCAGTGGGAGAATGGCGTGCAGGTTACTCTGCTATGAGGTATGTGCAGTTACAATTTTTTCTAGAAATGGAAAATGCTAGAATATGCTGCTGATACCGGATTAATGTAAGTTAAGCCTGAATACAGTGATTTAATAGCGACTGGTATCATGCTTACTCTCAGGGGTAATACTCTTATAAAATTGCAATATAAAACGTTTGCTGGCATGTTTAATCATTTTTATATATGCTTTGGTGATAAAACTTTATTGGGGCCTAGTTTTTTCCACATGGCTGGCTTAAATTTTGCCTAGAAACAGTTTCCTGAGGTTTTCCACTGTTGTAGTATAAAAGTTACAGTTGTTGCAGTTAAAATTACAAACTGTGACATCCAGCTTCCCTCAGGAGTCCCCTGTATGCTATAGGACATCTCTAAAGGGCTCAAAGGCTTTCCAAAGTCGTTTATTGGGGAAGGTAGGGCCACAGCAGGCTGTGGCAGTTTGTTGTGTCTGTTAAAAAAACGTCTATATCGTTTTTTGATCTGTTTTTTGAATTAAGGGGTTAATCATCCATTTGCAAGTGGGTGCAATGCTCTGTTAACTTATTACATACACTGTAAAAATTTTGTTCGATTTACTGCCTTTTTTCACTGTTTTTCAAATTTTGACAAAATTTGTTTCTCTTAAAGGCACAGTACCGATTTTTTATATTTGCTTGTTAACTGATTTAAAGTGTTTTCCAAGCTTGCTAGTCAAATTGCTAGTCTGTACAAACATGTCTGACAATAGAGGAAACTCCTTGTTCATTATGTTTAAAAGCCATGGTGGAACCCCCTCTTAGAATGTGTACCAAATGTACTGATTTCACTTTAAGCAATAAAGATCATATTCTGTCTTTAAAAATTTTTATCACCAGAGGAATCTGACGAGGGGGAAGTTATGCCGACTAACTCTCCCCACGTGTCAGATCCTTTGACTCCCGCTCAAGGGACTCACGCTCAAATGGCGCCAAGTACATCTAGGGCGCCCATAGCGATTACTTTACAAGACATGGCGGCAGTAATGGATAATACACTGTCAGCGGTATTAACCAGACTACCTAAATTTAGAGGTAAGCGAGATAGCTCTGGGGTTAGACAAAATGCAGAGCATACTGAGGCTTTAAGAACCATGTCTGATACTGCCTCACAATATGCAGAAGCTGAGGAAGGAGAGCTTCAGTCTGTGGGTTTCTGACTCAGGAAAGATGATGCAACCTGATTCTGATATTTAAATTTAAGCTTGAACACCTCCGCGTGTTTCTCAGGTAGGTTTTAGCTGCTCTGAATGACTGTGATACAATTGCACTGCCAGAGAAATTGTGTAGACTGGATAAATACTATGCAGTGCCGGTGTGTACTGATGTTTTTCCAATACCTAAAAGGTTTACAGAAATTATTAATAAGGAATGGGATAGACCAGGTGTGACGTTCTCTTCCCCTCCTATTTTTAGAAAAATGTTTCCAATAGACGCCACCACACGGGACTTATGACAGACAGTTCCTAAGGTGGAGGGAGCAGTTTCTACTTTAGCAAAAGCGTACTACTATCCCTGTCGAGGACAGTTGTGCTTTTTTAGATCCAATGGATAAAAAATTAGAAGGTTACCTTATTCAATAAGGTTTTATCCTACAGCCCCTTGCATGCATTGCTCCTGTCACTGCTGCTGCGGCGTTCTGGTTTGAGTCTCTGGAAGAGGCTTTACAGGTAGCGATGACATACTTGGCAAGCTTAGAGCACTTAAGCTAGCCAATTCCTTTGTTTTTTGATGCCATTGTTCATTTGACTAAACTAACGGCTAAGAATTCTGGTTTTGCTATACAGGCGCGCAGGGCGCTATGGCTTAAGTCATGGTCAGCTGACGTGACTTCAAAATCTAAGCTGCTTAACATTCCCTTCAAGGGGCAGACCCTATTCGGGCCTGGTTTGAAGGAGATTATTGCTGATATCACTGGAGGAAAAGGTCATGCCCTTCCTCAGGACAGGTCCAAATCAAGGGCCAAACAGTCTAATTTTCGTGCCTTTCGAAACTTCAAGGCAAGTGCGGCATCAACTTCCTCTAATGCAAACAAGAGGGAACTTTTGCTCAGTCCAAGACGGTCTGGAGACCAAACCAGACCTGGGACAAAGGTAAGCAGGCCAAAAAGCCTGCTGCTGCCTCTAAGACAGCATGAAGGAACGGCCCCCTATCTGGTAACGGATCTAGTAGGGGGCAGACTTTCACTCTTCGCCCAGGCGTGGGCAAGAGATGTCCAGGATCCCTGGGTGTTGGAAATTATATCCCAGGGATATCTTCTGGACTTCAAAGCTTCCCCCCCCCCCAAAAGGGAGATTTCACCTTTCACAATTATCTGCAAACCAGATAAAGAGAGAGGCATTCTTACACTGTGTACGAGACCTCCTAGTTATGGGAGTGATCCATCCAGTTCCAAAGGAGGAACAGGGACAGGGTTTTTACTCAAATCTGTTTCTGGTTCCCAAAAAAGAGGGAACCTTCAGACTAATTTTGGATCTAAAGATCTTAAACAAATTCATCAGAGTTCCATCATTCAAGATGGAAACTATTCGTACCATTCTACCTATGATCCAGGAGGGTCAATATATGACTACAGTGGATTTAAAGGATGCTTATCTTCACATTCCGATAACAAAGATCATCATCGGTTTCTCAGGTTTGCCTTTCTAGACAGGCATTACCAGTATGTAGCTCTTCCCTTTGGATTAGCTACAGCCCCAAGAATCTTTACAAAGGTTCTAGGGTCGCTTCTGGCGGTCCTAAGGCCGCGGGGCATAGCAGTGGCCCCTTATTTAGACAACATCCTGATACAGGCGTCAAACTTCCAAATTGCCAAGTCTCATATGGACGTAGTACTGGCATTTCTGAGATCGCATGGGTGGAAAGTGAACGAGGAAAAGAGTTCTCTATCCCCACTCACAAGAGTTTTCCTTCCTAGGGACTCTGATAGATTCTGTAGAAATGAAAATTTACCTGACGGAGTCCAGGTTATCAAAGCTTCTAAATTCCTGCCGTGTTCTTCATTCCATTCCGCACCCTTCAGTGGCTCAGTGCATGGAAGTAATCGGCTTAATGATAGAGGCAATGGACATAGTGCCGTTTGCATGCCTACATCTCAGACCGCTGCAACTATGCATGCTCAGTCAGTGGAACGGGGATTACACAGATTTGTCCCCTCTACTAAATCTGGATCAAGAGACCAGGGATTCTCTTCTCTGGTGGCTACCTTGGGTCCATCTGTCCAAAGGTATGACCTTTCACAGGCCAGATTGGACAATTGTAACAACAAATGCCAGCCTTCTAGGTTGGGGTGCAGTCTGGAACTCCCTGAAGGCTCAGGGATCGTGGACTCAGGAGGAGACACTGCTTCCAATAAATATTCTGGAAGAGCGATATTCAATGCTCTTCAGGCTTGGCCTCAGTTAGCAACTCTGAGGTACATCAGATTTCAGTCGGACAACATCACGACTGTGGCTTACATCAACCATCAAGGGGGAACAAGAAGTTCCCTAGCGATGTTAGAAGTCTCAAAGATAATTCGCTGGGCAGAGACTCACTCTTGCCACCTATCAGCTATCCATATCCCAGGTGTAGAGAACTGGGAGGCGGATTTTTTAAGTCGTCAGACTTTTCATATGGACGTAGTACTGGCATTTCTGAGATCGCATGGGTGGAAAGTGAACGAGGAAAATAGTTCTCTATCCCCACTCACAAGAGTTTTCCTTCCTAGGGACTCTGATAGATTCTGTAGAAATGAAAATTTACCTGACGGAGTCCAGGTTATCAAAGCTTCTAAATTCCTGCCGTGTTCTTCATTCCATTCCACACCCTTCAGTGGCTCAGTGCATGGAAGTAATCGGCTTAATGATAGAGGCAATGGACATAGTGCCGTTTGCATGCCTACATCTCAGACCGCTGCAACTATGCATGCTCAGTCAGTGGAACGGGGATTACACAGATTTGTCCCCTCTACTAAATCTGGATCAAGAGACCAGGGATTCTCTTCTCTGGTGGCTACCTTGGGTCCATCTGTCCAAAGGTATGACCTTTCACAGGCCAGATTGGACAATTGTAACAACAAATGCCAGCCTTCTAGGTTGGGGTGCAGTCTGGAACTCCCTGAAGGCTCAGGGATCGTGGACTCAGGAGGAGACACTGCTTCCAATAAATATTCTGGAAGAGCGATATTCAATGCTCTTCAGGCTTGGCCTCAGTTAGCAACTCTGAGGTACATCAGATTTCAGTCGGACAACATCACGACTGTGGCTTACATCAACCATCAAGGGGGAACAAGAAGTTCCCTAGCGATGTTAGAAGTCTCAAAGATAATTCGCTGGGCAGAGACTCACTCTTGCCACCTATCAGCTATCCATATCCCAGGTGTAGAGAACTGGGAGGCGGATTTTTTAAGTCGTCAGACTTTTCATATGGACGTAGTACTGGCATTTCTGAGATCGCATGGGTGGAAAGTGAACGAGGAAAAGAGTTCTCTATCCCCACTCACAAGAGTTTTCCTTCCTAGGGACTCTGATAGATTCTGTAGAAATTAAAATTTACCTGACGGAGTCCAGGTTATCAAAGCTTCTAAATTCCTGCCGTGTTCTTCATTCCATTCCGCACCCTTCAGTGGCTCAGTGCATGGAAGTAATCGGCTTAATGATAGAGGCAATGGACATAGTGCCGTTTGCATGCCTACATCTCAGACCGCTGCAACTATGCATGCTCAGTCAGTGGAACGGGGATTACACAGATTTGTCCCCTCTACTAAATCTGGATCAAGAGACCAGGGATTCTCTTCTCTGGTGGCTACCTTGGGTCCATCTGTCCAAAGGTATGACCTTTCACAGGCCAGATTGGACAATTGTAACAACAAATGCCAGCCTTCTAGGTTGGGGTGCAGTCTGGAACTCCCTGAAGGCTCAGGGATCGTGGACTCAGGAGGAGACACTGCTTCCAATAAATATTCTGGAAGAGCGATATTCAATGCTCTTCAGGCTTGGCCTCAGTTAGCAACTCTGAGGTACATCAGATTTCAGTCGGACAACATCACGACTGTGGCTTACATCAACCATCAAGGGGGAACAAGAAGTTCCCTAGCGATGTTAGAAGTCTCAAAGATAATTCGCTGGGCAGAGACTCACTCTTGCCACCTATCAGCTATCCATATCCCAGGTGTAGAGAACTGGGAGGCGGATTTTTTAAGTCGTCAGACTTTTCATCCGGGAGAGTGGGAACTCCATCCGGAGGTGTTTGCACAATTGATTCATCGTTGGGGCAAACCAGAACTGGATCTCATGGCATCTCGCTAGAACGCCAAGCTTCCTTGTTACGGATCCAGGTCCAGGGATCCCAAGGCGACGCTAATAGATGCTCTAGCAGCACCCTGGTCTTTCAACCTGGCTTATGTGTTTCCACCGTTTCCTCTGCTCCCTCGACTGATTGCCAAGGTCAAGCAGGAGAGAGCATCAGTGATTTTGATAGCGCCTGCGTGGCCACGCAGGACCTGGTATGCAGATCTGGTGGACATGTCATCCTTTCCACCATGGACTCTGCCTCTGAGACAGGGCCTTCTACTTTAGGGTCTTTTCAACCATCCAAATCTCATTTCTCTGAGACTGACTGCCTGGAGATTGAACGCTTGATTTTATCAAAGCGTTGGTTCTCCGAGTCACTCATTGATACCTTAATACAGGCACAAAGCCTGTCACCAGGAAAATTTACCATAAAATATCCAAGGGTTAGGATTCCCAGGATATTATCTTTTCTCCAAGATGGTTTGGAAAAAGGATTGTCAGCTAGTTCCTTAAAAGGACAGATTTCTGCTCTGTCTATTCTTTTGCACAAGCGTCTGGCAGATGTTCCAGATGTTCATGCATTTTGTCAGGCTTTGGTTAGAATCAAGCCTGTGTTTAAACCTGTTGCTCCCCCATGGAGCTTAAATTTGGTTCTTAAGGTTCTTCAAGGAGTTCCGTTTGAACCTCTTCATTCCATAGATATCAAACTTTTATATTGGAAAGTTCTGTTTTTGGTAGCTATTTCCTCGGCTCGTAGAGTCTCCGAGTTATCTGCTTTACAATGTGATTCTCCTTATCTGATCTTCCATACGGATAAGGTAGTCCTGCGTACCAAACCTGGGTTTTTACCTAAGGTGGTATCTAACAAGAATATCAATCAAGAGATTGTTGTTCCATCCTTGTGTCCTAATCCTTCTTCAAAGAAGGAACGTCTATTACACAATCTGGACGTGGTTCGTGCTTTAAAGTTTTACTTACAAGCTACTAAAGATTTTTGTCAAACATCGGCTTTGTTTGTTGTCTACTCTGGACAGAGGAGAGGTGAAAAGGCTTCGGCAACCTCTCTTTCTTTTTGGCTAAGAAGCATAATCCGCTTAGCCTATGAGACTGCTGGCCAGCAGCCCCCTGAAAGGATTACAGCTCATTCTACTAGAGCTGTGGCTTCCAATTCGGCCTTTAAAAATGAGGCTTCTGTTGAACAGATTTGCAAGGCGGCGACTTAGTCTTCGCTTCATACTTTTTCAAAATTCTACAAATTTGATATTTTTGCTTCTTCGGAGGCTATTTTTGGGAGAAAGGTTTTACAGGCAGTGGTACCTTCCGTTTAAGTACCTGCCTTGTCCCTCCCTTCATCTGTGTACTTTAGCTTTGGTATTGGTATCCCACAAGTAATGGATGATCCGTGGACTGGATACACCTTACAAGAGAAAACACAATTTATGCTTACCTGATAAATTTATTTCTCTTGTGGTGTATCCAGTCCACGGCCCGCCCTGTCATTTTAAGGCAGGTAATTTTTTCATTTAAACTACAGTCACCACTGCACCCTATGGTTTCTCCTTTCTCTGCGTGTTTTCGGTCGAATGACTGGATATGGCAGTTGGGGGAGGAGCTATATAAAAGCTCTGCTGTGGGTGTCCTCTTGCAACTTCCTGTTGGGAATGAGAATATCCCACAAGTAATGGATGATCCCTGGACTGGATACACCACAAGAGAAATAAATTTATCAGGTAAGCATAAATTGTGTTTTCCTGTCGCTGACTCCATTAAAGATTCATGGCGCACGGTGCCTAAAGTAGAAGGGGCCATTTCTACTCTGGCTAAGAGAACTATGATCCCTATAGAGGATAGCTGTTTCCACCGTTTCCTCTGCTCCCTCGACTGATTGCCAAGGTCAAGCAAAAGAGAGCATCAGTGATTTTGATAGCGCCTGCGTGGCCACGCAGGACCTGGTATACAGATCTGGTGGACTTGTCCCTCCCTTCATCCGTGTACTTTAGCTTTGGTATTGGTATCCCACAAGTAATGGATGATCCGTGGACTGGATACACCTTACAAGAGAAAACACAATTTATGCTTACCTGATAAATTTATTTCTCTTGTGGTGTATCCAGTCCACGGCCCGCCCTGTCATTTTAAGGCAGGTAATTTTTTCATTTAAACTACAGTCACCACTGCACCCTATGGTTTCTCCTTTCTCTGAGTGTTTTCGGTCGAATGACTGGATATGGCAGTTGGGGGAGGAGCTATATAACAGCTCTGCTGTGGGTGTCCTCTTGCAACTTCCTGTTGGGAATGAGAATATCCCACAAGTAATGGATGATCTGTGGACTGGATACACCACAAGAGAAATAAATTTATCAGGTAAGCATAAATTGTGTTTTCCTGTCGCTGACTCCATTAAAGATTCATGGCGCACGGTGCCTAAATTAGAAGGGGCCATTTCTACTCTGGCTAAGAGAACTATGATCCCTATAGAGGATAGCTGCTCCTTTAAGGATCCCATGGACAAGAAACTGGAGGTTTACTTGAAAAAGATGTATGTTCATCAGGGACTGCAATGGCAACCTGCAGTTTGTATTGCCACTGTGTCAAGTGCGGCATCTTATTGGTGTGATGCCTTGTCTGAATCAATTTTGGTAGAAACTCCTTAAGAGGAGACCCAGGACAGGATTAAGGACCCTGGGGTCTTTAAAGGACCAGTCAATACAGTAGCTTTGCATAATCAACAAATGCAAGATAACAAGACAATGCAATAGCACTTAGTCTGAACTTCAAATGAGTAGTAGATTTTTTTATGACAATTTTAAAAGTTATGTCTTTCTCTTGTTAAGTGTATTTAGTCCACGGGTCATCCATTACTTATGGGATATATTCCCTTCCCAACAGGAAGTTGCAAGAGGATCACCCAAGCAGAGCTGCTATATAGCTTCTCCCCTCACATGTCATATCCAGTCATTCTCTTGCAACCCTCAACATAGGAAGGTCGTGAGAGGAGTGTGGAGTTTTTTATATTTAATTATTTCTTCAATCAAAAGTTTGTTATTTTTAAATGGCACCGGAGTGTGCTGTTTTTTCTCTCAGGCAGTATTTAGAAGAAGAATCTGCCTGCGTTTTTCTATGATCTTAGCAGAAGTAACTAAGATCCACTGGCTGTTCTCGCACATTTTGATGAGTGGGGTAACTTCAGAAAGGGAATAGCATGTGGGGTTTTCCTGCAAATAAGGTATGCGCAGTAAAATATTTTTCTAAGGAATGGAATTGACTAAGAAAATACTGCTGATACCGATGTAATGTAAGTACAGCCTTAAATGCAGTAGTAGCGACTGGTATCAGGCTGATGAATGTATGTGCAGTAAAGTAATTTTCTAAGGAATGGAATTTGACTGAGAAAATGCTGTTAATACTGAAGTAATGTATGAGCCTTAACTGCAGTAGAAGCGACTGGTAGCAGGCTTATCTATAACAATACATAACCTTTAAAATTTATGTTTTTACAACGTTTACTGGCATGTTAATCGTTTTTTGTGAGGTACATTGGTGATAAAACTTATTGGGGCATGATTTTTTCCACATGGCTGTCGTATATTTCTGTATAGAAACAGTTAACTGAGGCTTTTCCACTGTTGTAATATGAGTGGGAGGGGCCTATTTTAGCGCTTTTTTGCGCAGTAAAAATTCAGTCACAGTCTTCCTGCTTATTCCTCCATGATCCAGGACGTCTCTAGAGAGCTCAGGGGATTTCAAAAATCATTTTGAGGGAGGTAATCAGTCACAGCAGACCTGTGACAGTGTGTTTGACTGTGTTAAAAACGTTAATTCTTATACTGATTATCCGTTTTGGGTATTAAGGGGTTAATCATCCATTTGCTAGTGGGTGCAATGCTCTGCTAACTTAATACATTTACTGTGAAAATTTGGTTGCTATAACTGATTTGGTTCATTGTTATTTCAACTGTGACAGTTTTTTGTGCTTCTTAAAGGCGCAGTAGCGTTTTTTATATTGCTTGTAAATTTATTTGAAAGTATTTTCCAAGCTTGCTAGTCTCATTGCTAGTCTGTTTAAACATGTCTGACACAGATGAATCTATTTGTTCACTATGTTTGAAGGCCAATGTGGAACCCCATAGAAAGATGTGTACTAAATGCATTGATTTCACTTTAAATAATAAAGGTCAGTCTTTATCTGTAAAGGAATTATCACCAGACAACGAGGGGGAAGTTATGCCGACTAACTCCCCTCACGTGTCAGTACCTTCACCTTCCGCCCAGGAGGCGCGTGATATTGTGGCGCCAAATACATCAGAGAGGCCCATACAAATCACTTTACAGGACATGGCTAATGTTATGACAGAAGTATTATCTAAACTGCCAGAATTAAGAGGCAAGCGCGATAGCTCTGGGATAAGGACAGAGCGCGCTGATGATGTGAGAGCCATGTCCGATACTGCGTCACAATTTGCAGAACATGAGGACGGAGAGCTTCATTCTGTGGGTGACGGATCTGATCCAGGGAGACCGGATTCAGAGATCTCTAATTTTAAATTTAAGCTTGAGAACCTCCGTGTATTGCTAGGGGAGGTTTTAGCGGCTCTGTGACTGTAATACAGTTGCAATTCCAGAGAAATTATGTAGGCTGGATAGATACTATGCGGTGCCGGTGTGTACTGACGTTTTTCCTATACCTAAAAGGCTTACAGAGATTATTGGCAAGGAGTGGGATAGACCCGGTGTGCCCTTTTCCCCTCCTCCTATATTTAGAAAAATGTTTCCAATAGACGCCACCACACGAGACTTGTGGCAGACAGTCCCTAAGGTGGAGGGAGCAGTTTCTACTTTAGCTAAGCGTACCACTATCCCGGTGGAGGATAGTTGTGCTTTTTCGGATCCAATGGATAAAAAATTAGAAGGTTACCTTAAGAAAATGTTTGTTCAACAAGGTTTTATCTTACAGCACCTTGCATGCATTGCGCCTGTCACTGCTGCTGCGGCATTCTGGTTTGAGTCTCTGGAAAGGGCCATTCGCACAGCTCCATTGGATGAGATTATGGACAAGCTTAAAGCACTTAAGCTAGCTAACGCATTTATTTCTGATGCCGTTGTACATTTAACCAAACTAACGGCTAAGAACTCCGGATTCGCCATCCAGGCGCGTAGAGCGCTATGGCTTAAATCTTGGTCAGCTGACATGACTTCTAAATCCAAATTACTTAATATTCCTTTCAAAGGGCAGACCTTATTCGGGCCCGAATTGAAAGAAATTATTGCTGACATTACTGGAGGTAAGGGTCATACTCTTCCTCAGGACAGGGCCAAATCAAAGGCCAAACAGTCTAATTTTTGTGCCTTTCGAAACTTCAAGGCAGGAGCAGCATCAACTTCCTCCGCCCCAAAACAGGAAGGAACTGTTGCTCGTTACAAACAGGGCTGGAAAACTAACCAGTCCTGGAACAAGGGCAAGCAGGCCAGAAAGCCTACTACTGCCCCTAAGACAGCATGAAGAGAGGGCCCCCTATCCGGAAACGGATCTAGTGGGGGGCAGACTTTCTCTCTTCGCCCAGGCTTGGGCAAGAGATGTCCAGGATCCCTGGGCGTTGGAGATTATATCTCAGGGATACCTTCTGGACTTCAAAGGTTTTCCTCCACAAGGGAGATTTCATCTTTCAAGGTTATCAGCAAACCAAATAAAGAAAGAGGCTTTTCTTCACTGTGTACAAGACCTCCTAGTAATGGGGGTGATCCACCCAGTTCCGCGGACGGAACAAGGGCAAGGATTTTACTCAAATCTGTTTGTAGTTCCCAAGAAAGAGGGAACCTTCAGACCAATATTGGACCTAAAATTCTTAAACAAATTCCTAAGAGTTCCATCATTCAAAATGGAAACTATTCGAACCATCCTACCCATGATCCAAGAGGGTCAGTATATGACCACAGTGGACTTAAAGGATGCCTACCTTCACATACCGATTCACAAAGATCATTATCGGTACCTAAGATTTGCCTTTCTAGACAGGCATTACCAGTTTGTAGCTCTTCCCTTCGGGTTAGCTACGGCCCCGAGAATCTTTACAAAGGTTCTGGGCTCACTTCTGGCGGTGCTAAGACCGCGAGGCATAGCGGTGGCTCCGTACCTAGACGACATTCTGATACAAGCGTCAAGTTTTCAAATTGCCAATTCTCACACAGAGATAGTTCTGGCATTTCTGAGGTTGCATGGGTGGAAGGTGAACGTGGAAAAGAGTTCTCTAGTACCACTCACAAGGGTTCCCTTCCTAGGGACTCTTATAGATTCTATAGAGATGAAAATTTACCTGACGGAGTCCAGGTTATCAAAACTGCTAAATGCTTGCCGTGTCCTTCATTCCATTCCACACCCGTCAGTAGCTCAGTGCATGGAAGTAATCGGCTTAATGGTAGCGGCAATGGACATAGTTACATTTGCGCGCCTACATCTCAGACCGCTGCAATTATGCATGCTAAGTCAGTGGAATGGGGATTACTCAGATTTGTCCCCTCGACTAAATCTGGATCAAGAGACCAGAGACTCTCTTCTCTGGTGGCTTTCTCTGGTCCATTTGTCCAAAGGGATGACCTTTCGCAGGCCAGATTGGACGATTGTAACAACAGATGCCAGCCGTCTAGGTTGGGGCACAGTCTGGAACTCCCTGAAGGCTCAGGGATCATGGATTCAGGAGGAGAAACTCCTCCCAATAAATATTCTGGAGTTAAGAGCAATATTCAATGCTCTTCTAGCTTGGCCTCAGTTAGCAACACTGAGGTTCATCAGATTTCAGTCGGACAACATCACGACTGTGGCTTACATCAACCATCAAGGGGGAACCAGGAGTTCCCTAGTGATGTTAGAAGTCTCCAAGATAATTTGCTGGGCAGAGTCTCACTCTTGCCACCGGTCAGCGATTTACATCCCAGGCGTGGAGAACTGGGAGGCAGACTTTCTAAGTCGCCAGACTTTTCATCCGGGGGAGTGGGAACTTCATCCGGAGGTCTTTGCTCAACTGATTCATCGTTGGGGCAAACCAGAACTGGATCTCATGGCGTCTCGCCAGAACGCCAAGCTTCCTTGTTACGGATCCAGGTCCAGGGACCCGGAAGCGGTGCTGATAGATGCTCTAGCAGCCCCTTGGGTTTTCAACATGGCTTATGTGTTTCCACCATTTCCGCTACTTCCTCGACTGATTGCCAAGATCAAACAGGAGAGAGCATCGGTGATTCTGATAGCGCCTGTGTGGCCACGCAGGACCTGGTATGCAGACCTAGTGGACATGTCGTCCTGTCCACCATGGTCTCTGCCTCTGAGGCAGGACCTTCTAATACAGGGTCCTTTCAAACATCCAAATCTAATTTCTCTGAGGCTGACTGCATGGAGATTGAACGCTTGATCCTATAAAAGCGTGGCTTCTCGGAGTCGGTTATTGATACCTTAATACAGGCTCGGAAACCTGTTACCAGAAAGATTTACCATAATATATGGAATAAATATTTATATTGGTGCGAATCCAAGAGTTACTCATGGAGTAAAGTTAGGATTCCTAGGATTTTGTCTTTTCTACAAGAGGGTTTAGAAAAGGGCTTATCTGCTAGTTCGCTAAAGGGACAGATTTCTGCTCTATCTATCCTTTTACACAAACGTCTGGCAGAAGTTCCAGACGTTCAGGCTTTTTGTCAGGCTTTGGCTAGGATTAAGCCTGTGTTTAAGACTGTTGCTCCGCCGTGGAGCTTAAACTTAGTTCTTAACGTTCTTCAAGGTGTTCCATTTGAACCCCTTCATTCCATTGATATCAAGCTGTTATCTTGGAAAGTTCTGTTTTTGATGGCTATTTCCTCGGCTCGAAGAGTCTCTGAGTTATCTGCCTTACATTGTGATTCTCCTTATCTGATTTTTCATTCAGACAAGGTAGTTCTGCGTACTAAACCTGGGTTTTTACCTAAGGTAGTTTCTAACAGGAATATCAATCAAGAGATTGTTGTTCCATCATTATGTCCTAACCCTTCTTCAAAGAAGGAACGACTTTTGCATAATCTGGACGTAGTCCGTGCCCTGAAGTTCTATTTACAGGCAACTAAAGATTTTCGTCAAACGTCTTCCCTGTTTGTCGTTTATTCTGGTCAGAGGAGAGGTCAAAAAGCTTCGGCTACCTCTCTCTCCTTTTGGCTTCGTATCATAATACGTTTAGCCTATGAGACTGCTGGACAGCAGCCTCCTGAAAGATTTACAGCTCATTCCACTAGAGCTGTGGCTTCCACCTGGGCCTTTAAGAATGAACAGATTTGCAAGGCTGCAACTTGGTCTTCGCTTCATACCTTTTCAAAATTTTACAAATTTGACACTTTTGCTTCTTCAGAGGCTGTTTTTGGGAGAAAGGTTCTACAGGCAGTGGTTCCTTCCGTTTAAAGTTCCTGCCTTGTCCCTCCCATCATCCGTGTACTTTAGCTTTGGTATTGGTATTCCATAAGTAATGGATGACCCGTGGACTGAATACACTTAACAAGAGAAAACATAATTTATGCTTACCTGATAAATTTATTTCTCTTGTAGTGTATTCAGTCCACGGCCCGCCCTGTCTTTTTTGAGGCAGATCTAAATTTTAATTAAAACTCCAGTCACCACTGCACCCTATGGTTTCTCCTTTCTTGTCTTGTTTCGGTCGAATGACTGGATATGACATGTGAGGGGAGGAGCTATATAGCAGCTCTGCTTAGGTGATCCTCTTGCAACTTCCTGTTGGGAAGGGAATATATCCCATAAGTAATGGATGACCCGTGGACTGAATACACTACAAGAGAAATAAATTTATCAGGTAAGCATAAATTATGTTTTTTCCACTCCCCCTGTACCATGTGACAGCCATCAGCCAATCACAAATGCATACACGTACCATGTGACAGCCATCAGCCATTCACAAATGCATACACACTTATTCTTGCACATGCTCAGTAGGAGCTGGTGACTCAAAAATTTTAAATATAAAAAGACTGTGCACATTTAGTTAATGGAAGTAAATTGGAAAGTTGTTTAAAATGGCATGCTTTAAATGAATAATGAAAGTTTAATTTTGATTGAGTGTCCCTTTAAATACCTCGATTTTAGTGAAGAAGGCTCAACAACGTCTCTATTTTTTAAGATCACTGAAAAAAGTTTATTTATCCACCCAGATTCTGGTTAACTTCTACCGCTGTACTATTGAGAGTATTCTTACAAATTGCATTACTGTATGGTATGGAAACTGTACTAATTCTGATCGTAAAGCCATGCAACGGGTAGTTAAAACTGTCCAGTATATTATTGGTGTCCAGCTACCTCCTATTGAAGATCTTCAAAGTAAACCAAGATCCTTTTCATGCCAGTAATAGTATATTTGCCCTATTACCATCTGGGAGGCGATATAGGAGCATAAAAGGCAAATTAGCCAGACTTCGGAATAGCTTTTTTCCTAGAGCCATTACTTAGTTAAACAACAATTCTTAATGTTTTCTCTTATGTCCAGACTTTTTCTTTTTATCTTTTTATCTTTCATTGAATGGACTTTTTTAACCATAAAGCAAGTGTTAAATTAATGGTTGCTTAATTCAACAGTTTACTCTGTCAATAGTCTATATTCACTTATAGTATATTCACTTCACTTTATTCTGACATGATTCACCTCACATTATACAGTGTAAAATTACACATAGTGTTTATTTATTCATTTATTCATTTTTCACTATTTCATGTGCTAACACTTATGTGTGTTATTAAGTACACACAAATGTGACTAGATGCCTATTTCTTTCTATTGCATATTGCACTTTTATATATACATACATACTCTTATGGCATGGAATTAATTTTTGCACTTGCACCTTATATACCTTTTAGTATTGAAATAATTATTTTGCATATGGTATTTTATATAATTGTGGTATAGAAATAATCTTTCTTTGCATATTGCACTTTATATATTTTGTGGTATGAAAACTTTTTGCACAAGTCACTTGATTTTTCATTGTCCTTTGCCAGACTTACCATCATAGTACTTTCTTGTTTTATGGATAGGTTAGATATTCAACTATAATTTCGTTGTCTCTGTTTTTTTGTACAATGAGAATAAACAAATCTAGGGGTCGATCCGATATAAAGCGTCGCCCGCAAAAGCCGGCGACGCCAATATTTACGCTGATTTGGTATCCTATATACGGCGTAACCTAGAAGTTACGCGCGTATATTTCTGTCGTCGCCCGTAGTTTTTTGGGCCATAGGCAGGTATACCAAACCAGCGCAGTTTGGTATCCAATATGCAGCGTAAGGACTTACGTGGCGAAAATGGAGAAAACTTACTCCATTTTCACCTCGCCACAAAAAGCAGCCGTAAGAAGCCTTACGCTGACTATTGGAGCCCCGTAACTCCCTAAACTAACTAGAAAATAAACCTAACACCTAACGCATGCGCAATGTCTATCTCCCTGTCAACCGCAATCTGCTAAAATAAACCTAACACCTAACGCATGCGCAATGTCTATCTCCCTGTCAACCGCGATCCCCCCCCCCCGAAATCCCTAATAAAGTTATTACCCCCTAAACCGCCGCTCCCGGACCCCGCCGCCATCTACATAAACTAACCCCCTACTGTGAGCCTCTAAAACCGCCGCCATCTACCTTATCTATCCCCTAATCTGACCCCTTACACCGCCGCCACCTATATAAAAATTATTAACCCCTAATCTAATCCCCCTATACCGCCGCCAGCTATATTAATATTATTAACCCCTAATGTAAGCCCCTTATTTGTTGTATGCAAAAGAGCTGAATTCTTTGGGGCATGCCCCCACAAAAGGCCCTTTTAAGGGCTGGTAAGGTAAAGAGCTTTGAAATTTGTTTAATTTAGAATAGGGCAGGGAATTTTTTTTATTTTGGGGGTTTATTATTTTATTAGGGGGCTTAGAATAGGTGTAATTAGCTTAACAATCTTGTAATCTTTTTTTATTTTTTGTAATTTAGTGTTTGTTTTTTTTTGTAATTTAGTTTAGTTAATTTAATTGTATTTTTAGATAGATGTTTGTAGTTTATTACATTTATTGATAGTGTAGGTGTATTTGTAACTTAGGTTAGGATTTATTTTACAGGTAATTGGGTAATTATTTTAACTAGGTAGATATTAAATAGTTAATAACTATTTAATATCTATTATACCTAGTTAAAATAATTAACAATTTACCTGTAAAATAAATATTAACCCTAACATAGCTACAATGTAATTATTAATTATATTGTAGCTATCTTAGGGTTTATTTTATAGGTAAGTATTTAGATTTAAATAGGAATATTTTAGTTTATAAATTAATTAGATTAATTTAATATAAATTTAGTTAGGGTTAGATAGAGTTAATATAGTTAATATAAATACTATAGTAACTATATTAACTATATTAACCCTAATATAATTAGGGTTAATATAGTTAATATATATAATGTAATAACTATATTAACTATAATATACTTAGGGTTAATATAGATAATATAGCTGGCGGCGGGGTAGGTAGATTAAATTAGGGGTTATTCATTTTAATATAGATGGCGGCGGTGTTAGGGGCTCACTTTAGGGGGTTATAGATATAATATAGCTGGCGGCGGGGTAGGGGAGCGGTGGTTTAGGGGTTAATAGCTTTTTTATTGTTAGGCTAGTGAGGGGGGATAGCGGATAGAGGGTTAGACAGTGCGGGCTATGTTAGGGAGGCGTGTTAGACAGTGCGGGCTATGTTAGGGAGGCGTGTTAGACAGTGCGGGCTATGTTACGGAGGCGTGTTAGACAGTGCGGGTGTTTTAAACTTTAGTCAGGTTTTATAGGCGCCGGCAGTTTCTAACGTGCCGCAAGTCACTGGCGACGCCAGAAATTTGTACTTGCGCAGATTTCTGGACATCGCTGGTTTGTGAGACTTACGGCACGTTAGCATCTGACGGCGACTTATATGGGATGGCTCGAGTTGCGAGCTGAAACTGCGGGTGACGCCGGTTCCCTCGCTTGCGCCGCAAACTGCGATCTATATCGGATCGCGCCCCTAATCTAATTAAGGCTCTCAAACTAGCAAATTCCTTTATTTCTAATGCTACCATGCAAGTTATTAGACTGGGAGACAAGATATCTGGCTTCACTGTCCTAGACTGCAGGGCATTGTGGCTAAAATCTTGGTCAACTGATGTTACCTTTAAGTCCAAGCTTCTGGCGCTTCCTTACAAGGGTAAGACCTTTTTGGGACTGGTCTGGAAGGAATAATTTCTGATATTACGGGTGGGAAAGGGTCTTTTCTACCACAAGACAAGAAGACTAGACCTAAAGGACGTCAAAGTAATTTTGTTCCTTTCGTAACTTTAAAGGAAAGTCCTCCTCTTCCTCTTCCAAGCAGGAACAGTCCAAGTCTTCTTGGAAACCCAATCAGCCTTGGTACAAGGGGAAGCAATCAAACAAACCTGCGGCTGAGTCAGCATGAAGGGTTTGCCCCCGATCCAGGATGGGATCAAGGGGAGGGCAGACTTTCTCTGTTTTATCAAGCTTGGATACAAGATGTCCCAGATCCCTGGGCTGTGGACATAGTACCTCAGGGTTACAAAATAGAATTCTAAACTTTCTCTCCCAGGGGCAGATTCCACCTCTCAAGATTATCTGCAGACCAGGTAAAAAGAGAGGCATTCTTGAACTGCGTTCAGTACCTTTCCTCCCTGGGAGTGATTTTTCCAGTTCCAGTAAGGGAACAGGGTCTAGGATTCTATTCAAATCTGTTTGTGGTGCCCAGAAAAGAGGGAACTTTCAACCAATTTTAGACCTAAAGTGCCTCAACAAGTTTTTCAGGGTACCGTCCTTCAAAATGGAAACCATTCATTCCATTCTTCCTTTGGTCCAAGAGGGTCAGCTCATGACAACCATAGACCTGAAGGACACGTATCTTCATGTTCCCATCCACAGGGATCATCACAAATTCCTGAGATTCACCTTTCTAGACAAACACTTTCAGTTTGTGGCTCTTCTGTTTGGCCTTGCCACAGCTCCCAGAATTTTTTCCAAGGTTCTGAGGGCTCTCTTGGCAGTGATCAGGTCTCAGGGAATTGCAGTGGCGTCCTTCCTGGATGACATATTGGTTCAGGCGCCATCTTTTCAACAAGCAAACTCTCATACAGAGATTGTGTTGTCTTTTCTATGTTCTCACAGTTGGAAAGTGAATCTGGAAAATAGTTCCCTTGTTCCAGCTACAAGAGTGGTTTTCTTAGGAACCATATTATATTTCCTATCTATGAAAAATTTTCTGACGGAGGTCAGAAAATCCAGAATTTTCTCCACTTGCCTCTCTCTACAGTCTACTGTTCGGCCATTAGTGGCTCAATGTATGGAGGTAATTGTCTGACAAGAGACTCTCTCCCGTGGTGGCTTTCTCAGGATCATCTGTCTCAGGACACATGCTTCTGGAGACCTTCCTGGGTGATTGCGACCACAGACGCTAGCCTGCTAAGCTGGGGAGCAGTCTAGGACTTGTTAAAGGTGCAGGGACTATGGACTCAGGAGGAGTCTGCTCTCCCCATAAACATCTTGGAATTGAGAGGGATTTACAATGCTCTGATGGCTTGGCCTCAATTGTCCTTAGCCCAGTTTATTAGGTTTCAATCAGACAACATCACCTCAGTGGCTTACGTCAACCACCAGGGAGGAACTCTGAGTTCCTTAGCCATGAAGGAGGTGGCACAGATTATTCAGTAGGCGGAAGCTCACAATTGTTGTCTATCTGCCATCAACATTCCTGGAGTGGACAACTGAGAAGCAGATTTCCTGAGCAGACAGACATTTCCTCCCGTGGGTGTTCTCCAGGTTAACCCTCAAATGGGGGGTGCCGAAGTTGGATCTGATGGTGTCTCGGCAGAACGCCAAGCTTCCAAGGTACGGTTCAAGATCAAGAGATCCTCAGGTCACTCTGATAGATGCTTTGGCAGTTCCTTAGGATTTCGGTCTAGCATACCTGTTTCCTCGGTTTGCGGTCCTTCCACAAGTTATTGCTCGTATCAAACAGGAGAGAGCATCAGTAATTCTAATAGCTCCTGCATGGCCTTGCAGGATCTAGTGTGCAGAACTAGTAAAGATGTCATCTTGGCCACCTTGGAGGTTGCCTCTGAGGAAGGACCTTCTAACTCAGGGTCCATTCCTCCATCCAAATCTCATTTCTCTGAAGCTAACTGCTTGGAGATTGAACACTTATTTCTGTCTAAGCGGTCATTGAGACCATGATCCAGACTTGCAAGCCTGTTACTCAAAAAATTTACCATAAGGTATGGCGTAAATACCTTTATTGGTGTGAATCTAAGGGCTACTCTTGGAGTAGGGTCAGGATTCCTAGAACTTTCTCTTTTCTCCAGGAATATCTGGAGAAAGGGTTGTTAGTCAGTTCTCTGAAAGGTCAGATTTCTGCATTATCTATTTTGTTACACAAGCGTCTGGAGGATGTGCCAGATCTTCAATCTTTTTGTCAGGCCCTGGTCAGAATCAGGCCTGTGTTTAAACCTGTTGCTCCTCCTTGGAGCCTTAATCTTGTTCTTGAAGTTTTGCAGCACGCTCCGTTTGAGCCTATGCATTGCATAGATATTAAGTTGTTATCTTGGAAGGTTTTGTTTCTTATTGCTATCTCTTCTGCTCGGAGAGTCTCGGCTTTGCAGTGTGATTCACCTTATCTTATCTTTCATGCAGATAGGGCGGTTCTTCATACTAAATTAGGGTTTCTTCTTAAAGTGGTTTCGGATAGAAATATGAATCAGGAAATTGTTGCTCCTTCGCTCTGTCTCAATCCTTCTTCTCATAAAGAACGTCTGTTGCACAACTTGGATGTTGTGCGTGCTCTAAAATTCTACCTACAAGCGACTAAGGATTTTCCCCAGTCTTCTGTCCTGTTTGTTTCTCGGGAAAGCGTAAGGGTTGAGAAGTATAATTCGTTTTGCTTATGAGACTGATGGACAGCAGCCTCCAGAGAGATTTACTACAGCTCATTCCACTAGGGCTGTCTCCTCTTCTTGGGCTTTCAAAAATGAAGCTTCTGTGGAACAGCTTTGCAAGGCTGCACCTTGGTCATCTCTGCATACTTTTTCCAAATTTTCCAAATTTGATACTTTTGCCTCGGCTGAGGCCTCTTTTGGGAGAAAGGTTCTTCAAGCGGTGGTGTCTTCTGTTTAGGTCTGCCTGTCTTGTTCTCCCTCCCTGTTCATTCTGTGTCCTCTAGCTTGGGTATTGGTTCCCACTAGTAATTGAATGACGTTGTGGACTCTCCATATCTTAGGAAAAAAACAAAATTTATGCTTACCTGATAAATTTCTTTCTTTCCGGATATGGAATCCGCGCCCCCACCCTTTATTAAGACAGTTATGTTTGACTAAACCTCAGGAACCTCTACATCTTTGTGGGAATTATGGGTAGGGGAGTGAAACTTAACAGCTTTGCTGTGGTGGTCTTTGCCTCCTCCTGCTGGCCAGTAGTGATATTCCCACTAGTAATTGAATAATGTCGTGGACTCTCCATATCCGGAAAGAAAGAAATTTATCAGGTAAGCATACATTTTGTTTTTCGTCTTTTTCTGAAACTTGTAAGAGTCAGAAAGCTATGGTATATGGCAATTACTTAAACTGCTTGACTTAAGGCTTTACACTGGAGGGTTATTTGATGATAAAAGGGAAATGGAAAGTTGTTTAAAATTATAAAGGCTCGAAAATTGTATGTTCCGACTTCCGGAGGAGGAGCTCAGGTGTATGGTCACGTAAGACACCTGCTCTGATCTACCCTTCTTTCAAGCCTGATGGCAGGAAATCTGCGCCCAAATCCCTAGACCCAGGGCGGCTTGAATAGCCAAAATTACCGCTACCGGAGTCTGAATTAGTGCCACTCCAAAGCACTAAACTGCATTGAGCAGTACTCTTAAGGACTTACAAAGCTCTTAGTAAAACTCTCTCTGTTTCTGACATTCAAGTAACAAAATTACTAGTAACTTGCTAAAATAAACAGCGGAGAAGCGCAGAGGGGACAATTATTGGCTAATCAATAAACTTAATGCCGGTATAACTTTGAACTTTTCTCCTCATTGCTGGCCCCCATGAACGGCCTTTGCTGCTAACTCAGAGGACAGAACTGTAACGAATCCAAGGCAGAGAAGCTGGGACCTGTTTAAAACAGCGAAGATCTTACGCAAACATTGCTGCCCTGGCTTTAATTCTATCTGTCCTTCTAAAGTCTCCGAGGTGAACGAACCATCCTGACCAGGCCCTAGCACACGGCCTCTCTTGACCTCGTTGAACTTTGCATCTCCTACCTGGTTTGGAGCGAGGATTCTTGGCTCATCGGCCGCTGCTGGCCTTGACGCTGACCACCATATGCCTTGATCCACGGAGTTCTTGCCGACGGAGGTAAGCGGAGGCGTAGTGATATCCTGGGCGCTGTCTTCAATTGGTCCGGACTTCCCCTCCCACCGGTGTTGCGTGAGGGGTCCGGATCTTGCTCCTGCACTTTGTCGCTCATCTGGATCCTGACGGCCGCGATCTTCCTGGCGCCCGATCTGAGCTCTCCCAGGCAACTCGTTCCAGGACTTTTCTTCTCCCTGCCTGTCCGGTGCTTCCCCTCCCACCGGTGCTGCGTGTAGGGGAGGCCCGGTCTTTTGGAAGGAACGCTTTGGAGACTGTGTGCCCCTGGTCAGGATTCGGTAAAGTATGTAATACATAAACTGACTCTCGTATGTACTCCCTCAGTATCTTTCAAAAATATATCGCCAGCCTTACATGGGCACAATGCAATATTCTTCCCAGCTTACTGCAATCCAGCAGCCATCAGTTCTTACACCTGAAATACCCTGACTTTCTCTGCTACATCCACAGAAATTCATATAAAGACTGTTACCTTGAGAATGGACTTTTTATTTATCCCATGATAAAAATTGTGGGCTGGTAGCAACTGTATTTAACAAATATTTAATGCTTCTTTTTCCCTTTTTTTTTTTTTTTTCTCTTCCTTGTATAGAGATCTTTAATTAAAACATTAAAAAGTACCCTCAACACACCTATATAGGCATAGAGTGAAAAGCCCATACCAAACCAGGGCTCTATAAAGGGGAAGAAAGGGAAAGGAGAAGGGGGAAGTATAATCATATCCCCTACTTATATTTACAAATTGAGACATAAATACCTTCCTTTATACAAAGGTCTATGATAAACTTGAACATATAGCCTTATTGAGAAATAAAGTATAAAAGTTACTAACTAGTTAGATACTGAAAAAGATCCTCAACTTTTTCATACATAGCTAGATCAGTACTCCTGCTTATAAGTCCTGGTAAAATAACTAATGATGCCATCCTAAGTTACTGATGATAGAAACTAGGGGAGCTTAACCCCTTTGTTGGCACTTTTTTGGTATCAGAGACATATACAAAATATACTATTTGTATCAATATTATTTTAATGTTACCAGATGCACAAAATCTGACTAATTGAATTGCAATTCTACACAGTTAAAGGCCTGATATTTAAACCTGTGAGAATAATGTATTAGCCTTCACCTTACTGATTTTTTTTTTTTTTTTTTTTCTTTTTAAAGAGGTTTGAAGTTGAAGCTTTCTATGTAACTAATATAATAGTATTGTATAGAAATATAAAAAGCTGCTTGATTAACATAGAAATATCAACCCGCTACTGTTGCGTAGAGGCATAAGAAAACATCTATCCTATATATTATTATAAACTAATTTCCTTGTTAAGATTTACACTCTGACGAACGTCTGTCACATTATGTATGGATTACTAGGGCTGATAACATATGGTTAGAGTGTCATTATCTATCACCCTATCCATTCTTGAAGGTTGAAAGGAATATATACCCTTTTTGTGTAATTAGACGCAGTAAATGCTTCTTTGAGCTTTATTCCTGGTCCAAAGTATCCTTTAAATTAACCCGTTGTTAAGCTCTTAAAGCTAAATATTTTGAGTTCTTAAGTTCCCAATACTAGTGCCTAATAGACCAGATATCTTCTTTTCTGTGGGGTGGAGAGAGGGAGAGAGAGAGAGGAATTTTTTTTTTCTTTTCTCTCTCCCCCCTCTCTTCTCCTTTATATCAACTATATAGGCAACTGCCTGCTATCAATACAGTATCAGGAGCTGAGCATCTCTCAGAATCTTGCTACTCAAACTGCTACCGACTCCTTATAATTGTGCCTTTGCCAGAATCAAATATTTGAATAAGTTTCATTTACAATTAGAATAAATTACATCTATTTAGAATCTCACACTAGCCACCTTAGGCCACTATAAATACAGATCACTGCACTTTTTCTATACCACTGCCCACAAGTTTCACCTTTTAAAAACATAATTTCACTTCACCCGTGTCAGCACTGTCACGTCCTTACACTACCTCACTTTCTCCCCTCCCCTCCCCTTTTTTTTTTTTCCCCTACACGTCTGTTTTTCGCCCTCCCCACTCACTACACAACTCTCACTTTGCACACCTTCATTTTTCCCTGCTCTTTCCTTATCCCCCATGCGGGGTCTGACTCACTCTTTTACGCACTCTTCAAACACTTTTCCACAAGCACACCCTTTTTTACACAAGTTAACTTTTTCACTCCCAGCACATGGACAAATTTCTTCATAATTTGTCCAAGACTCCCTCTCCCGCCATGGCGGCTCGTAATAGGGATAGAAAACACAAAGGCACTTTAGAGAATACTAGTGATAGCCAAGCGACTGTATCAAATATTCCTACAGTACAAGAAGCAATAAATATTCAAAGCCTAGTTGTCAGCATCTCAGACGCTCTTTCCCCTAAATTTGATGTTCTGAGAACTGAAATTAAGCAAGATATTTCTGTATTAACTCAGGAAGTACGACAATTTTCTAATAGACTACAAGAAGTCGAGCAGAGAGTGTCAGACCTTGAAGATTTGACAATGTCACATAACTCCAAACTGGAAGGCCTAAATACTAAAATTCAAAAAGTCTATAGCAAGCTAGAAGACCTAGAAAATCGCTCTAGGAGAAATAATATTAGAATTATAAGACTCCCAGAAGAGCACCAATATGAAAACCTCTCCTCTTTTATATCTAAAACATTACCTAAAATTCTTAAGATTCCATCTGACTATCAATCTATTATTGTTGAAAGAGCGCATAGACTTGGTTCACCTCGCACAGACATGAAAGGTGGAAAAAGGCCTAGACCAGTAATTGCGAGATTGTTAAATTTTCAAGATAAGACGGTTTTACTTCAACACTACCGCAAGTATCAGCCAATCAGTATTGGAGGAGTTTCAATCCTGATCTTCCAGGACTTTTCAGCTGATACAGCGTCGAAAAGAAAAGAACTAGTTCCTATATGTACTAAATTCATACAGCACGGCTATCGTGCCACCATAATCTACCCTTCCAAACTTAAAGTCACAGTAAATGAGACCACATACTGGTTTGAGGAAGCTCATAAAGCTGAAATTCTTTTTAATTCACTAGACCTACCTCCTTAATAAGAGTATAGTCTAAATATATCAATCAATTGAATAAATGAAATGCAGGTCCTAAATTGGGGAAACTCCGTGATTCTCTGCCAAGCGGGTCATGGGGCAAGGGGTGGGCATTTTCGATGGGTTGTGGGGTTTTGTCTTTTGTTGTTCATTTTTTCCCTTTTTTTTTTTTTCTTCTTCCCTCTCCTCTCTCCCCCTCTCCTTCCTCCTCTCCCTCTTGTCTTATAAAAGGTAACAATGGTAGATAAATGTAAAGTAGTCTCTTGGAATGTGGGAGGTATCTCAACACCTACTAAGAGAAAGGCTATTCTTGCTCAGCTACAGAAAACACAAACAGATATAGGCTTTATACAAGAAACACACCTAAGTACAGAGGAATCTTTAAAATTAAGAGCTTCTTGGGTTAAGGAAGTTTATTTTGCACCCAGTGTGAGAAGAAAAAGGGGGGTAGCTATACTAATAGGGAAGAAAATTGATTTGGTGGTCATCCACTCTGAGGCCGATCCTGGGGGGAGGTATGTTCTATTAAAGATTAAAACCGCCCACAAGGTTTATACACTCTGTAATGTATACGGCCCCAATGTCTTTGATCCTGAATTCTGGGATACTCTTCAGTCTAAACTTATTGTATATGCCACTGGGCATTTAATTATTGGGGGTGATTTTAATATGGCATCACAATGTCCAATAGACAGACTGAGATGTAACACCAAACGGTTGAAACAAAAAAAAGACAACCTGGAATCTAAGATGCTTAAGAAAATCATGCAGAACTTAGGAGTACGAGATATCTGGCGGGCACAAAACCTTGATGTCCAGAAATACACTTGCTTTTCCAAAGCCCATAAAACTCTTTCACGCATTGATATGTTCTTGATCGACGAACATATACCTATTTCTCAGGTCAAATCTGAAATAGCACAGATTACACTATCAGATCATGGTCCTATTTCCCTTGAACTTCAAAATATGCATTCACAACCTACCCCATCTCGTTTTTTATTTCCTTATTTTTTGACGCCTGATTTTAAGTTTAAAAATTGGCTCAAAAGTAAATTTGAGGAATACGTGCATTTTAACAGCGAATATCTAGATCGTCCTGATATATTTTGGGAGGCTGCAAAAGCAGTGATGCGGGGGGAGATTATTGCCTATAGGGCCGCACTTTTGAAAAAGATGAGATTTAGAGAGAAGGAAGTAGGTAAATTTTTGATTAATTCATATAATCAATTTCTCATGAATAAAACTCCTTCAAATTGGGCGAAATATGTCCGCGCTAAAAATGAAAGGGATACATTTATATTGCAACAAGAGGCCCAAAAGGAACTGAAACTTCAGGCTAAAATGTACAGGTTTGGCAATAAATCTGGTAGAATGCTGGCTAAATTAGTAAGAAATGAGAAAAAGCAGTCAGGCATTGAACAACTTCAATATAAAGGGAAACTACTGCTAAAATCTGAAGATATCTCACAGGCATTATTTGAATATTTTCAAGAGCTTTATGCATCCAAATCATATGATATAATGAACTCTGATGAGTTCTGGAGTAAAATTATATGCCCCACACTATCAGCAGAAACCGCCAATATTTTAAACTCTCCCATTACTATAGAAGAAGTTGAGAAAGTGATTACTAAATTATCTTCAAACAAAGCAGCTGGTCCAGACGGACTTCCTAGTGAATTCTATAAAATATTATCCGCGGAAAGTGCCCCTTTGCTGTGTAATCTTTTCAATAATTTTTACATAAATGCTAAACCCGTTCCATCTTCCTTCGCTGCATCTTTCACGACTTTAATACTTAAGCCTGGCAAAGATCCTAAATGTAAGGAATCATACAGGCCAATAGCCCTTTTGAATTCAGACTACAAAATTTTAACTACAATATTGGCATCTAGACTTCAGGGGGCACTAGGTAAAATCATTCACTCCGACCAAGCAGGATTTTTAAACAAACGCAACTCCTCTGCAAAAATTAGAGAGCTACTAGTCGTTACGGAGTACTTTGGGAATTTGTCGGGCTCAGAGGAGCGGGGAGAGGGCGCCCCTGATCTTGCTATTCTATCTATTGATGCCGAAAAGGCTTTCGATTCTATCTTTCATAAACATATAATAACCTCATTAATGCAATTTGGCATTAGAGGTAATTTTTCTAAATTTGTAGAGAACCTATATAGCCAGCCCTCTACAAGACTCATAGTAAACAATAATCTCACACTTGATATATTACTGGGTAGGGGGACGCGTCAGGGGTGTCCCCTCTCCCCGCTTCTCTTTGATGTTTCCATTGAACCCCTAGCAATTTGGATAAGACAATTTCTTGAGGGTATAAGAATACATAATCACGAGATAAAAATTGGATTATATGCAGATGACTTGCTTCTGTATTTGGCTAATACCAAAGTGAACATTCCCAAGTTGATTCACATAATGGATCACTTTGGATCCTTTTCTGGATATAAAGTGAACTTGACAAAATCGGAAATATTCTGGCTTAGGAAGAACGCTACATCTCTTTCAAATATACCTTTCCGGGAGGTCACAGACTCTTTTAAGTATCTGGGGATCTACATCCCGGTTATCTCTTCAGATTTATATAATTTTAATATTCCACCAATATTGAAACATATTAGAGATAAACTTAAGTCATGGCAGAACTTACCTATATCAATCTCCGGTAGAATTGCACTATTTAAAATGGTCCTTCTTCCAAAGTTGCTCTACATTCTTCAAAACACTCCGATAATTTTATTAGAAAAAGATATTCGCACACTTAACAGTTCACTCATACAGTTTTTGTGGCAGGGGAAAAGATCAAAGATTTCTTTTATCAAATTGTCAGTATCAAAGGAATATGGTGGACTTGCACTACCAGATCTAAGGCTTTATAATCTTTGTTTCTTGGCACGGATAGCAATTGACTGGATCTTATTCAATAATTATGTCTTAAATAATGAACTTGAAATAGACGTTTGCACCCCCTACCTCCCATCAGCATTATTACATTCTGTAACAAAAGAAGTACCTGCAGAAATTAAGAAATTGAAAACAATCTTTAATCCACTTAAGGCATGGCATAAAATCGCCAACCTCCTATCAATTAATGCTAAGGCTTCCTTTTATCTGCCCTTAATAGGAAATCCGAAATTTCAAGCAGGCCTTAACTCTGCCGTCTTTAAAGGCTGGCATAATGCTGGCCTGAGTAAAGCTTATCAAATAATAGATGGGAATAGGGGATGCATTAAAACGTTTCAGGAATTAAAAACGGAATTTAATCTATCTAACAAAGATTTCTTTGCTTATCTGCAGGCAAGGCATTTTGTCTCGGAAATAACTAAGGAAAGGGGCTGGAGCTGGGGACTAGGAAAACTGGAAGACTGGCTTGTATTAGCTAGGAATGGACATATGTCAATAGCTCCTTGTTATCATTTCCTAAATGCTAGTAAAGGTCTTCCAATTTTATCCAAGATGGCAGCAGATTGGAACACATTAATCCCTCAGGGCAATGTTGAACCAAAGCTGCTTCAATTATCATTAAATAAAATTACCCAGACCACACTTTCCGCCACCTGGCGTGAATCACAGGTTAAACTTCTTCACAGAGCTTACTTTACACCTGGGAGGGGCCTCAGATGTGGCAATTCTGGATTTAATAAGTGCCCCAAATGTGCATATCCTGCAGCAGATTTAACGCATATGTTCTGGGCATGTCCTAAAATAAGAAATTTTTGGCTCAAATTAGAATACTGGCTAAAAACTGTCTTAAAGATAGCTCCTGTGACTTTAACATTTTTTCAAATAGTATTCTGTGTAAATAGGGAACCTGGTAAGCAAGTCAATGAAAAAGTAGTAATCTCTTCTATTCTGGCTACCAGGTATCTAATCTGCAAAAAATGGAAAAGTCGAGCACTTCCAAGTATTGTTGAAGTAAAGAACTGCATGAAAAAACAATGCATACTTGAGCAAAGAGATACAAATATAGACAATGAACAAGATATTAGGAAATTCTTTAGCGAATGGGCAATATTTTTAAAGATATTTCCCACTACTGAAATAAATTATATAATTTTTCCATTTCGACACTCAGAAACAGTCCTGCTAGGAAACTGGTAGGTGGCTGGAGGGAGATGCGGAGGGAGATCGGGTAAAGGGGGTTCCCCCCCCCCTTTTTTTTTTTTTTTTTTTTTGTTTTGTTTTGTTGTTTTTTTTTTGTTGGTTTTAGTTGTTTTTTGGAGAATAAAATAAAAAGCACCAACAGAGTATATTTACATAATTAATAGAGGTTAGTTTCTTCCAGATCTGGATTGGTCTTTTCATTTCTTTTATTTTTTGTCTATGTGAATATACATTATGCAGGTATTATTGCTGTTTTTGTTTTTTAAGACCTCTTTTGCGGCTTGGAATGGGAAAGCCAATGATGTTTTTGTATTATATCTACTCTGTTGGATTATAAATAAAGAATTAAAAAAAATAAATTATAAAGGCTCCCCCTTGATTGATTCCCTACACACTGATGGTAAATCTCTTAAGACAGCAGAAGAACTCTTGAAGGCGTTCTCTGATTACTATAAAGATTTATACTCTCTCAGAACCTCAAATAATCTCGAACACAAGGACTCCTGTCGTAAAATATCCTATCCGTCCTTAACACCTGATTTACTTGAGTCTCTTAACTCTCCCATCTCTGAACTAGAAGTTGCTAGTGCAATTCAGAATCTCTCCCTCAATAAAGCTCCAGGTCCCGATGCTCTTCCTAATGAATTTTATAAAATGGTATCTTCTTCAATAATACTGTACTTAACTTCACTATTTAATGATATCTTTATAAAAGGCAATGAGCCTACAGTTAATTTTGCTGCTTCATATACTACTTTAATATTAAAACAAGGGAAAGATCCGGCCAAAAAAGAGTCTTATAGGCCTATTGCTCTTCTGAATACGGACTATAAACTACTTACTTCTATCTTAGCACAAAGGCTTCAACTTCTTCTTCCTATTATTATTCACAAAGACCAAGCTGGTTCTTGATGAAACATAATTCTTCTGCCAAGATAAGGGAAGTTTTTCTTAATATAGACTATTTTAAAAACCATGGAGAGTTTGGGACGTGCGGGGGGAGGGCACCCCTGACCTGGCAATTATTTCTATTGATGATGAAAAAGCTTTTGACTCGGTGCACTATGATCATCTTCTATTCTCCCTACACCAGTTTGGTTTTAGAGGTAACTTTCTCAATTTCATTGATAATCTCTATAGAAAGTCCTCTATGAGGATGCTGGTGAATGGTTTCATGACTCAGGATATAGTGCTGGGGAGCGGAACCAGACAGGGATGTCCTCTCTCTGTTTCCATCGAACCCCTTGCTATGCTAATTAGACAGCAACTTGAAGGAATCAAGATAGGCAGAAAGGAGTTTAAGATTGCACTCTATGCCGATGATATTCTTATATACATGCCAAATACTTCCATAAATATTCCAAAGCTCCTTTCAATAATAAAACAGTTTGGATCTTTCTCTGTATACAGGGTTAATAATACAAAATCAGAACTTCTCTGTATCAAACAGACCAAAGAATCACCTTCAAACTTACCTTTTAGCGTAGTTTCTGACTCATTCAGGTATCTTGGCATCATCATATCCCTTAATCCTGATACGTGGTATACTCTGAATATCTCCCCAGCTTTAAACAAAATGAGAGAAACTCTTAAAAATTGGCAGAACCTTCCTCTTTCTCTTTCTGGGCGTATAGCCCTATACAAGATGATTCTTCGTCCTAAACTTCTTTATATTCTTTAGAATACTCCACTGATCCTGAAGGGGAAATACATTATCTCTTTTAACTCTGTCTTGAGATCTTTTATACAGGGAGTGCAGAATTATTAGGCAAATGAGTATTTTGACCACATCATCCTCTTTATGCATGTTGTCTTACTCCAAGCTGTATAGGCTCGAAAGCCTACTACCAATTAAGCATATTAGGTGATGTGCATCTCTGTAATGAGAAGGGGTGTGGTCTAATGACATCAACACCCTATATCAGGTGTGCATAATTATTAGGCAACTTCCTTTCCTTTGGCAAAATGGGTCAAAAGAAGGACTTGACAGGCTCAGAAAAGTCAAAAATAGTGAGATATCTTGCAGAGGGATGCAGCACTCTTAAAATTGCAAAGCTTCTGAAGCGTGATCATCGAACAATTAAGCATTTCATTCAAAATAGTCAACAGGGTCGCAAGAAGCGTGTGGAAAAACCAAGGCGCAAAATAACTGCCCATGAACTGAGAAAAGTCAAGCGTGCAGCTGCCAAGATGCCACTTGCCACCAGTTTGGCCATATTTCAGAGCTGCAACATCACTGGAGTGTCCAAAAGCACAAGGTGTGCAATACTCAGAGACATGGCCAAGATAAGAAAGGCTGAAAGACGACCACCACTGAACAAGACACACAAGCTGAAACGTCAAGACTGGGCCAAGAAATATCTCAAGACTGATTTTTCTAAGGTTTTATGGACTGATGAAATGAGAGTGAGTCTTGATGGGCCAGATGGATGGGCCCGTGGCTGGATTGGTAAAGGGCAGAGAGCTCCAGTCCGACTCAGATGCCAGCAAGGTGGAGGTGGAGTACTGGTTTGGGCTGGTATCATCAAAGATGAGCTTGTGGGGCCTTTTCGGGTTGAGGATGGAGTCAAGCTCAACTCCCAGTCCTACTGCCAGTTTCTGGAAGACACCATCTTCAAGCAGTGGTACAGGAAGAAGTCTGCATCCTTCAAGAAAAACATGATTTTCATGCAGGACAATGCTCCATCACACGCGTCCAAGTACTCCACAGCGTGGCTGGCAAGAAAGGGTATAAAAGAAGAAAATCTAATGACATGGCCTCCTTGTTCACCTGATCTGAACCCCATTGAGAACCTGTGGTACATCATCAAATGTGAGATTTACAAGAAGGGAAAACAGTACACCTCTCTGAACAGTGTCTGGGAGGCTGTGGTTGCTGCTGCACGCAATGTTGATGGTGAACAGATCAAAACACTGACAGAATCCATGGATGGCAGGCTTTTGAGTGTCCTTGCAAAGAAAGGTGGCTATATTGGTCACTGATTTGTTTTTGTTTTGTTTTTGAATGTCAGAAATGTATATTTGTGAATGTTGAGATGTTATATTGGTTTCACTGGTAAAAATAAATAATTGAAATGAGTATATATTTGTTTTTTGTTAAGTTGCCTAATAATTATGCACAGTAATAGTCACCTACACACACAGATATCCCCCTAAAATAGCTATAACTAAAAACAAACTAAAAACTACTTCCAAAACTATTCAGCTTTGATATTAATGAGTTTTTTGGGTTCATTGAGAACATGGTTGTTGTTCAATAATAAAATTAATCCTCAAAAATACAACTTGCCTAATAATTCTACACTCCCTGTATGGCAAAACAAAAAACCCAGAATCTCACTATCTAAACTCTCTCTCCCCACGAAATACGGTGGGCTTGCCCTCCCTGATCTTCGGTCTCATAAGCAAGTTTTTCTTGCGTGTATAGTGACAGACTGGATTTTCTCCAAGGATTATGTCACATATAATGATCTCGAAAAAAAATATAACTTACCCCTTCTCTCCGCAGGCATTAATGCACTGTAACCATAGCTCAATTCCTCTTGAAATAAAAAAAAACTAAGATCCATTTATAATACGATACAAGCTTGGAAGAGGATCTGTAACTCTCTCTCTTTAGAACACAGGGTCTCTAGATATATCCTGTTGTGGGGTAACCCCCAGTGTCAACACTCTTTCTACAATGGAACACTTTAGGTCTCTCGAATGTTCATCAGATATTAGACTTTGAGAGAAGATGTATTAAATCATTTAGCTCCCTCAGGGGGGAATTTAATCTTTCTCATAAGAACTTTTTCGCTTATCTACAAGCTAGACACTTTGCGCTCAAATTAATAAGCGATTATGGTTGGAACTGGTCCTTGGGGAGCTTTGAGAATTGGCTTGTCTTAATAAAAAATGGGCATATGTCAATTTCTTATTGTTATCGAACTTTGACTTCGGCTAGGGGTACTGTTAATCTGTAAAAGATCTTGTCTAAATGGGCTACAGCGACAATGCAAAACTCTTTGGACGCTAGGCTACCTCATTTCTCAATTCAAGAAACTATTCGAGTAACTCTCTCTTCTTCCTGGAAGGAATCACATGTTAAGTTACTATATATGACTTACTTTACTCCAGAGAAAGGTCTTAAATGTAGGAATACTAACTTTAACATCTGTCCTAAATGCTCGCTTATATCGGCAAATCTGCACATGCTTTGGAGCTGTCCAAAAAATCAGAAACTTTTGGCTTAGAGTGCAATACTGGCTTAATAATATATTGGGTGTCTCCCCACTGACTCTGACATTGACAAATGTAGTTTTCCTTTGGTCCCACATAGGAAAGCAGCAGCTTAATAATAAAATTATCAGTTTGGTTATATTAGCTGCTAGATACTTAATTTTCAAAAAATGGAAAACGAGGGCGACCCCCAGCATATTAGAGATCAAGAACTGCTTGAAAAAACAATCGCCTAGATTTGGAGTTTTGTCGGTAAACACTTGCGTTGCTAATGAGCCTTTTTTTCTCCAGCGCACCCTTAAGCCAACGCTGGTATTACGAGTTTTCTGAATGGCTGCGTTAGCCTCAGAAAAGTGAGCGTTGAGCCAAATTTAGCTCCACTTCAACCCTCAATACCAGCGTTGCTTACGTTAGTGGTAAGCTGGAAAAACGTGCTCATGCACGATTTCCCCATAGGATACAATGGGACTGAGCTGGCTGACAAAAAAACTAACACCTGCAAAAAAGCAGCGTTCAGCTCCTAACGCAGCCCCATTGTTTCCTATGGGGAAATAAAAGTTATGTCTGCACCTAACACCCTAACATGAACCCCGAGTCTAAACACCCCTAATCTTACACTTATTAACCCCTAATCTGCCGCCCCCGCTATCGCTGACACCTACATTATAATATTAACCCCGAACCTGCCGCTCCGGACACCGCCGCCAACTACATTATAGCTATGAACCCCTAATCTGCTGCCCCCAACATCGCCGACACCTACATTATATTTATTAACCCCTAATCTGTCCCCCCCAACGTCGCCGCCACCTACCTACACTTATTCACCCCTAATCTGCCGACCGGACATCGCCGCCACTATAATAAATGTATTAACCCCTAAACCGCCACACTCCCGCCTCGCAAACACTATAATAAATTTTATTAACCCCTAATCTGCCCTCCATAACATCGCCGCCACCTACCTACAATTATTAACCCCTAATCTGCCGCCCCCAACGTCGCCACAACTATAATAAAGTTATTAACCCCTAAACCTAAGTCTAACCCTAACACCCCCTAACTTAAATATTATTTAAATAAAACGAAATAAAATGACTATAATTAAATAAATTATTCATATTTAAAAATAAATACTTACCTATAAAATAAACCATAAGATAGCTACAATATAACTAATAGTTACATTGTAGCTATTTTAGGATTTATATTTATTATACAGGCAACTTTGTATTTATTTTAACTAGGTACAATAGCTATTAAATAGGTAATAATAATTACAAAATTACCTGTAAAATAAATCCTAACCTAAGTTACAAATTCACCTAACAATACACTATCATTAAATTAATTAAATAAATTAACTACAATTATCTAAACTAAAATACAATTAAATAAACTAAACTATAGTACAAAAACAAACACTAAATTACAAAAAATAAAAAAATATTACAAGAATTTTAATCTAATTACACCTAATCTAAGCCCACTAATAAAATAAAAAAGCCCCCCAAAATAATAAAAATTCCTACCCTAAACTAAATTACATAAGTAATCGGCTCTTTTACCAGCCATTAAAATGGCTTTTTGTGGGGCATTGCCCCAAAGTAATCAGCTCTTTTACCTGTAAAAAAAGACCCCCCCCAACATTACAACCCAACACCCACACACCCCTACTCTAAAACCCACCCGATCCCCTCTTAAAAAAACCTAACACTAACCCCCTGAAGATCACCCTACCTTGAGCCGTGTTCACCCAGCCAGGCCGAATTCTTCATCCAATCCGGGCGATGTGGTCCTCCATCCGGCAGAAGTCTTCATCCATCAGCGGGGCAGAAGAGGTCCTCCATCCGGCAGAAGTCTTCATCCATCCGCGGCTCCATTTTCAAGACTTCCGATGCAGAACATCCTCCTCGGCCGGCGGACTAACGACAAATGAAGGTTCCTTTAAATGACGTCATCCAAGATGGCATCCCTCGAATTTCGATTGGCTGATAGGATTCTATCAGCCAATCGGAATTAAGGTAGGAAATATCAGATTGGTTGATTTAATCAGCCAATCAGATTGAAGTTCAATCCGATTGGCTGATTGGATCAGCCAATAGAATGCAAGGTCAATTGGATGAAGAATTCGGCCCGGCTGGGTGAACACAGCTCAAGGTAGGGTGATCTTCAGGGGGTTAGTGTTAGTTTTTTTTAAGGGGGGATCGGGTGGGTTTTAGAGTAGGGGTGTGTGGGTGGTGGGTTGTAATGTTGGGGGGTCTTGTATTTTTTTTTACAGGTAAAAGAGCTGATTACTTTGGGGCAATGCCCCACAAAAAGCCCTTTTAAGGGCTGGTAAAAGAGCTGATTACTTTTGTAGTTTAGTTTAGGGTAGGGATTTTTATTATTTTGGGGGGCTTTTTTATTTTATTAGTGGGCTTAGATTAGGTGTAATTAGATTAAAATTCTTGTAATATCTTTTTTTTTTGTAATTTAGTGTTTGTTTGTTTTTTGTACTATAGTTTAGTTTATTTAATTGTATTTTAGTTTAGATAATTGTAGTTAATTTATTTAATTAATTTAATGATAGTGTATTGTTAGGTGTATTTGTAACTTAGGTTAGGATTCATTTTACAGGTAATTTTGTAATTATTTTAACTAGGTAGCTATTAAATAGTTATTAACTATTTAATAGCTATTGTACCTAGTTAAAATAAATACAAAGTTGCCTATAAAATAAATATAAATCCTAAAATAGCTACAATGTAACTATTAGTTATATTGCAGCTATATTAGGGTTTATTTTATAGGTAAGTATTTAGTTTTAAATAGGATTAATTTATTTAATTATAGGAATATTTATTTCGTTTTATTAAAATTATATTTAAGTTAGGGGGGTGTTAGGATTAGACTTAGGTTTAGGGGTTAATAACTTTATTATAGTAGCGGCGACGTTGGGGGCGGGAGATTAGGGGTTAATAATTGTAGGTAGGTGGCGGCGATGTTAGGGAGGGCATATTAGGGGTTAATAAAATTTATTATAGTGTGATGGTGGGCGGCCATCGATGGGCCGTGTGATGTGGAGGGGGGGCGGGATCGGGGGCGGGACCGATGGGGGCATGCACGGATGCACGTGCATGGGGGGCGGGAGCGCGTGGGAACCGCTACACTAGAGAAAATGTTAATGTTAATAGGTGGGAAAAAACAGGGGTATTAACAATTAAAAAACAATCTAAGGGATCTGGAAGAGGTGGGGGGTTGGTCTTTGGGGGGGTGAGCTACACTACAGAAAAGGGCAAAAAAAATTAAAAAAGCATAATTTCTTTCTAAACTGGGTACTGGCACCCATTAAGGTAGAGGGGGAGGATTAGAGAGCTGTTTGGTGGGGGATCAGTGAGGTTGGGGGCTAATGGGGGATCCTACACAGCAGCATATGTAAATATGCTATAAAAAAAAAACACACAAAAAAGGCCCAAATATACCTTTTATTTTAGTACTGGCAGACTTTCTGCCAGTACTTAAGATGGCGGGGACAATATTGGGGTGGGGGAGGGAAGAGATCTGTTTGGGAGGGATCAGGGGGTCTGATGTTTCAGGTGGGAGGCTGATCTGTACACTAAAGCTAAAATTAACCCTGCAAGCTCCCTACAAGCTACCTAATTAACCCCTTCACTGCTAGCTATAATGCACGTGTGATGCACAGCGGCATTTAGCAGCCTTCTAATTACCAAAAAGCAACGCCAAAGCCATGCATGTCTGCTATTTCTGAACAAAAAGGATCCCAGAGAAGCATTTACAACCATTTGTGCCATAATTGAACAAGCTGTTTGTAAATAATTTCAGTGAGAAACCTAAAGTTTGTGAAAAAGTTTGTGAAAAAGGGAACGATTTTTTTTATTTGATCACATTTGGCAGTGAAATGCTGGCATGAAATATACCAAAATGGGCCTAGATCAATACTTTGGGTTGTCTACTACACTACACTAAAGCTAAAATTAAAGTGAAGGTAAAGTTACCTTGATGTCTATCTCAAATATTAATCTTAGATCAAAATTAATATGACTTTCATTCATGATTTATTTTAAAAATGATTGGAAAAAAAGTTATAGCCGTTTTAACTCACTGTTTTCAACTCCGCAAAATCAACCTGTGTTTTTTTTTTTTTTTTCCCTCTTGATCACGTTTTTCTATCAGCCACTTGAAATTCTGGCCGTTAGGCGGCCGTCACTTGACGTCATGATATGCGCATGCGCTACTCTTTATTTATTAATTTCTGAGTACACGCGCGCTCCTGTTTCGCGCATGCTTGCTCCTTTTAGATGCAAGAGTTCAACTTCTTACGGCCGCCTCTAATCCGGACAACACACTATGTCGCGCATGCGTGCTCCTTTTAGATGCGAGAGAGAGTTCAACTTCTTACAGCCGCCGCCGCCTCTAATACGGACAACACACTTATTTAGAAGCTGCAACTTCTGGTGGCCCTAATGTTGAGTGGTGCAGCGTACTAATTGTTTGTTTATGTGAACAACTCGCCCCTTATATCACAGTGTTATGGGTAATATTTATTAGAAAGAGTTTGCACAATTTGTCCAATCGGCAAATCGCCGATTGACGCATGCGCAGTTTCACTGAGCCTCGTGAATGCGCTTATACAGACGTATATCTATACGTTAGACAAGGAAAGCAGGAAATAGTAGTTGGGAGGAGTCTGGCATCATAACGGTGGGTGTTTTATATATTGATAAAAAAGCTATAAAAGAAAATATTTTTTAAAAAAAACTTAACGATTAACTTATGTTAGCAGTAAATAATGCATTTATGTCTTGAAACAGAAGAAACTTTACCTTCACTTTAACCCTACAAGCTCCCTAATTAACCTCTGCTTTCAATGGGAAACCTAATATTGGGAAAAATTTAATGTTTTTTTTTATTTGATCGCATTTGGCGGTGAAATAGTGGCAGGAAATATACCAAAATGGGCCTAGATCAATACTTGGGGTTGTTTACTACACTACACTAAAGCTAAAATTACCCCAAAAAGCTCCCTACATGCTCCCTAATTAACCGCTTCAATGCTGGGCATAATACACGTGTGGTGCGCAGTGGCATTTAGCGACCTTCTAATTACCAAAAAGCAACGCCAAAGTCATATATGTCTACTATTTCTGAACAAAGGGGATCCCAGAAAAGAATGTACAACCATTTATGCCATAATTGCACAAGCTGTTTGTAAATAATTTCAATGAGAAACAGAAAGTTTGTGAAAAAATGAACAAATTTTTTTATTTGATCTCATTTGGCGGTGAAACGGTGGCATGAAATATACCAAAATTGGCCTAGATCAATACTTTGGGATGTCTACTAAAAAAAATATATACATGTCAATGGATATTCAGGGATTCCTGAAAGATATCAGTGTTCTAATGTAACTAGCGCTAATTTTGAAAAAAAGTGGTTTGGAAATAGCAAAGTGCTACTTGTATTTATTGCCCTATAACTTGCAAAAAAAGCAAAGAACTTGTAAACATTGGGTATTTCTAAGCTCAGGACAAAATTTAGAAACCATTTAGCATGGGTGTTTTTGGTGGTTGTAGATGTGTAACAGATTTTGGGGGTCAAAGTTAGAAAAAGTGTGTTTTTTTCCATTTTGTCCTCATATTTTATAAAAAATTATAGTAAAATATAAGATATGATGAAAATAATGGTATCTTTTGAAAGTCCATTTAATGGCGAGAAAAACGGTATATAATATGTGTGGGTACCGTAAATGAGTAAGAGGAAAATTACAGCTAAACACAAACACCGCAAAAATGTAAAAATAGCCTTGGTCCCAAACGGACAGAAAATGGAAAAGTGCTGTGGTCATTAAGGGGTTCATTTTGACTAGACTACCCATTTATCAGGTAAACATTTGTTAATCAAAACTATTCTGTATAACAGTTTCTAAGATCATAAATAAATATGAAAATGCAAAACATTATGTATAATACACACACATTAATTAATGTGAAAATTTAATTTTTACAGCAATCAGAAGATGAAGACATTGAAAGAAAAAGCCTTTATGATCATAATTGTAACAGAAGCAAAACCGGACTGGTAAAGATGTCTGAGCTGCAAAATAATTATTTTGGCAAATGTGCATCTGAAATAAATTTAATTAGATTACATAAAGATGGAATAGCAAATGAAAACAAAATAGATATAAAGAATGATGTAAAGCATGGTATTTCACAAGAAAATTGTAATGAAAATGGAACTAAATGGGATATTTTTATAAAGAAAGATGCTTGGTCTCAAACTGACAACCTTATACCTACAGTTGAAAACAGAGACGCATCCATACAATGCAATATTGTACATCTTTGCAAATGTACAAGGATTTAAACGTCTGGTGTTCTAACACATGCTAAAAATTCAAGTGGCTTTAATTTAATTACCACTAGAGGGCAGGACAGATCAGCAAATTAAACATTCCAACAAATGACTCTGCAAGTGAATACCTATGTATAGAAGGTGGTAGGCATTAAAGATAATGAATAATACCTTCATAACATTTGCTAATGTACTAAGATATATATAGAATAAATATATAAATTTTGATAGTCATGTATTTCTTACTTTTTCTTACTTTTTCTTACCACTGTAGTACAATTTGTCTATTTTGCCCTTTTTCTGTTCCTATGAAAAGGGTGTTCTTAAAATATATGCATTTTTTTGTTATTATATTTTTATTGAGGTATAAAGATAGGCATACAAAAATTCCAATGTGCAACAACAAAATAACCATGCAATATGATCCTTAGCAAAAACATGCCATATGAGCAGAAAGGTACATAAATGTAAAATAAATTGAATTACAATAATGTCGCAAATTATCTGAGTAATACCTATAGAATAAAAAAGAAAAAGTTGCAAATGATAATCCTCCGTTTTCTACCTCCAAACCATAATTGAGGTCGCTTTTGGACCCCCAACACATCTATTATGTAAAAGAATAGGAGGGTTATATTAATATAAGGTCCCTTACAGACCTTTTGCGTACTATTGGAACATATTAAACAGAGCCACATCTCAAATAGCCCATTAAACATGTATAGCCATCATGAACAGGGGAAGGGGTAGTATTATGTTAAAGATACTTAAGACCTGATAGATATAAAGGAACCTGGTGGCAGGAGAGCCCATAAAAGAACAGCTGTGTCTGGTTCACAATCTGAAATAGGTAAAAGTAAAGTAATATCTTTCGTGATGTATAGAGGATATAAACTCCGGTAGCATATTAATATGGAATATGAACCACAGTATTGTCACACACTCTTTGCATACTCTCAGTAACTGAAATAACATACAGTATCAAAGTTGGTCATTGAATTGTTCACATATCATAAAATCTCTATCCACCAGAGCAGGTTAATATGCATAATCAAATTTTGAACATTAGAGACATGGAGGTCATAGATATGGTGCATGGGTGCATGGTCCTATAGAAGATACTTTTAGTGCCAATGGTATGTAGTATAGGAATGTAAATGCATATGAACATTACCTCATTCGAGTGTGTCGCTATGTATTTATTTACAAGGGACGGCACACATCTGATTAGTGGGTATTTGTAAAGAGCGCAAGTAGCTAGTGAAACTCAATTAACTATGAACGCTGTAAGAGCTAATTACACTATCAGTCATTTCGAATTTAGCAATGGTGTAACATATTTATGGTATAGGAAGCATATGGTAAAAACCTCAGGGCATGAAACTTTATATCTGCGGGCTGTGGTGGATATGGGCAGCTTATTGAGATCCCCTGCGCCATATTCAACATCCGCCGCTAAGGAAAAAAGGGCAAAGTCACATAGGAGCATGACACAAACAGCATATAAAATTAACCCAGTTGGGTGCAGATCATAGCCCTCACACATGAGGTAAATGCAGACAAACCTGTGCAACTAACAAAAGCACTTATAGATAAAATAAAAAGGATAATTATATTTGGAACATTGGTTTAGGAGTAACATGTCCCGGGTTGTGGGAGTCAATAGAAGAGTATCACCAAGTGGCTGAACGGCTTCTAGTTAGCCGAATAACAAATTACCCCACACCTGATCTGGGGGACAAAGACAGTTCTATGAGGTCTTTCAGGAATGACTCGGGTGGGGATGGGGCCCTGTTCCGCGGCTCGTGTAATATGCAAAGGGCTCTCTCAATTGCCAGGGACCGCTGCTTCAGGGTGGAGTTCAGTATTCCACCGCGGGTATTATATGTTTCGTCGCCTGGAATGGCTCTTATCCTCCTGGAGTTAAGACCCTGGGCAAACAGAATTCCCAACAAGGGTTCCCTCCCCTCATTGTGACTGGAGCGCGACTGAATGGTAAGCGGGTCCCAGGGCACTGTATCATGACTAATCTTAGCTGCTGCTGCTGTCTGGGCAAAACTGTCAGCTATGCCATGCGTCGCTATGTGGTTTTCATTGCTCAGTAGGGTTGTCACTGCCCAGTCTACCTTGCACATTGTCTCCGCAACATCAGGTTTCATGTAGTGGAAATCTTCTTGCAGGGCTGATTTGTCCTCTGGTGTAGGCAGTATTCTCGGTGCGTCCTTTTTGCAAGCACTCCTCCATTCAGAATGCAGGGTCTCCGTGAGCCGTACAAGGTGATCCTGAAATAGTCGCTCTACCTCCTTCAGCATGGTTACGAGACTCAGCTCCATCAGTTACCGAAAGTTCTCAGTGTTTACTATATCTTGCGGTATATTGGTATTGGTGGTTGAAAAGTATACAGCATATACAGCTGTTAATCCTGTGTCAACAGAAATATAGGGAGGGCGAGATGAAGGCCTAGGCCATTATATGACCTCCGCTCTACACTTCATCTATTAAGGTGTTCCGAGCTGGAATCTCTCTGAAAAGTAGTGTAATCTGTTCAGCGTCTCTTTAACTCTGCTTCAATGCTTATAAATCTTCTGAGTGATAAATAGCGGATTTATCAGCTCAATTGCTCAGCCAAGTAAAAAAGCAGCCATTACTGCTGCTGGTCAGACACCCCCCCAAAGTATATGCATTTTTATTATTTTTACAAAATTGTAAACAAAATGCAAAATTACAGACAATTCATTAGCTATATAATAAAAGTATGAACAAACATAAGTTTTCCTATACAAACTGTGATGTGATATTAAACTATATATTTTTATATACAGTATCCCACAAAAGTGAGTACACCCCTCACATTTTTGTAAATATTTTATATCTTTTCATGTGACAACACTGAAGAAATTACACTTTGCTACAATGTAAAGTAGTGAGTGTACAGCCTGTACAGTGTAAATTTGCTGTCCCCTCAAAATAACTCAACACACAGCCATTAATGTCTAAACCGTTGGCAACAAAAGTGAGTCCAAATTGGGCCCAATTAGCCATTTTCCCTCCCCAGTGTCATGTGACTCATTAGTGTTACAAGGTCTCAGGTATGTTAAATTTGGTGTTATCGCTCTCACACTCTCTCATACTTGTCACTGGAAGTTCAACATGGAACCTCTTGGAAAGAACTCTCTGAGGATCTGAAAAAAAGAATTGTTGCTCTACATAGAGATGGCCTAGGCTATACGAAGATTGCAAAGACCCTGAAACTGAGCTGCAGCAGGGTGGGCAAGACCATACAGCGGTTTCACAGGACAGGTTCCACTCAGAACAGGCCTCGTCATGGTTGACCAAAGAAATTGAGTGCACGTGATCAGTGTCATATCCAGAGGTTGTCTTTGGGAAATAGACGTATGAGTGCTGCCAGCTTTGCTGCAGAGGTTGAAGGGGGGTCAGCCTGTCAGTGCTCAGACCATACAGCGCACACTGCATCAAATTGGTCTGCAGGGCTGTCTTCCCAGAAGAAAGCCTCTTCTAAAGATGATGCTCAAGAAAGCCCGCAAACAGTTTGATGAAGACAGCAGACCAAGGACATAGATTACTGGAACCATGTCCTGTGGTTCGATAAGACCAAGATAAACTTATTTGGTTCAGATGGTGTCAAGTGTGCGTGGCAGCAACCAGGTGAGAAGTACAAAGATAAGTGTGTCTTGCCTACAGTCAAGCATGGTGGTGGGAGTGTCATGCTCTGGGCCTGCATGAGTGCTGCTGGCACTGGGGAGCTACAGTTCATTGAGGGAACCATGAATGCCAACATGTACTGTGACATACTGAAGCAGAGCATGATCCCCTCCCTTCAGAGACTGGGCTGCACGGCAGTATTCCAACATGATAATGACCCCAAACACATCTCCAAGACGACCACTGCCTTGCTAAAGAAGCTGAGGGTAAAGGTGATGGACTGGCCAAGCATGTCTCCATACCTAAACCCTATTGAGCATCTGTGGGGCATCCTCAAACGGAAGGTGGGGGAGCGCAAGGTCTCTAACACCAGCTACATGATGTCGTCATGGAGGAGTGGAAGAGGACTCCATTGGTAACCTGTGAAGCGCTGGTGAACTCCATGCCCAAGAGGGTTAAGGCAGTGCTGGAAAATAATGGTGGCCACACAAAATATTGACACTTTGGGCCCAATTTGGACATTTCCACTTAGGGGTGTACTCACTTTTGTTGCCAATGGTTTAAACCTTAATAGCTGTGTGTTGGGTTATTTTGAGGGGACAGCAAATTTACACTGTTGTACAGGCTGTCCACTCGATACTTTGTATTGTAGCAAAGTGTCATTTCTTCAGTGTTGTCACATGAAAAGATATAATAAAATATTTACAAAAATTTAAGGGGTGTACTAACTTTTGTGGGATACTGTATATATGTACACATACACACAGTAGCTTTCTAGTCAGGGGGGAAAGTTACTATTTAGGAAAAAATCAGCCTCTGTAATAATGCCAACTACGGGAAATATGATGTGTTACCCAAATCTAATTCACAAGTTACGCTCTTGTCCTTCTCCGAGGTGTGAGGGACAAGAATTAATTTCCCCACAACAATAAGAAATGACACTCAAACTATAATGGAATTGTTTGTGTGCAGTACTAAACTTACATTTACTTATTTCATGCTATTTGCCTTTTTTATGCTCCCAACAGTAGCTACTCAAAAGAGGGCCCTTGTGCAAAACCTTTTTTGGGCCTCCCAGAAGGTAACTCAGTAATAATAGTAATAATATATATACTTCTCTGTACTGTGAACACACTGCACTGTATAATGACGTTAGTATCTATAAACTGGTGAGTATGCTGCACAGTATAATAATAAGTAGTATCTATATACAGATCAAGGGGCCGATTTATGAAAGTGTGAGCGGACATGATACGATGTAGCGTATCATGTCGGCCGCACATCGATAAATGCTGACAGCATACGCTGTCAGCATTTATCATTGCACAAGCAGTTCTTGTGAACTGCTTGTGCAATGCCGCCCCCTGCAGATTCACGGCCAATCGGCCGCTAGCAGGGGGTGTCAATCAGCCCAATCATATAGGATCGGGTGGATTGATGTCCGTAGCCTCAGAGCAGGTGGACAAGTTGTGGAAACTGTAGTTTCTGGCGAGCCTGAAGGCTTGGGCAGAAACAAGGCCATCAAGCTCCATTCGGAGCTTGATAATTTGGCCCCAATGTCCATATAGGTACATGCCTATGTATAGACAGGATGCTATGGGCCTTCCCAACAATTGGGCCATGGTGCTGCTGCGCCAATGGTAGTGCTTCCCCCTGGCTCACAGTCTTCTTAAATTTCAAAAAGAAAATGCACTAATATATGGTATTAGAGCATTTTATCATTCTATTGTTGCTTAATTATAATTACATATAGGTTTTAGTTAACACGAGCTCCAGTGCAGTAATACACTACTAGGACCTAGCTGGTGATAGGAAGCTACAAACATGCCTCTTATTTGGTTCACTAGGTTTGTACAGTTAAGTTGTTATTACATCACACAAGTCTTTTGGATTGTCTTGAAGTGCTCACAGATCTGTTTTCATATCTGGGGATATCTCATTCTGAAACCTATGATTCCTTTTTTTTAAATATAATGATACACTTGGAATTGCTCAAAACTATGCTTATTAAATAAGAAAACAAAAAGAGTTTTATGTAAAAATTACCCTGAATTATGCTAGTTAAAACAGGGATATTTTCTTCATAAATGGAAAGAGTCCATTTAAGAGTCCTTTCATTACTTTTGGGAAATAAGAACCTGGCCACCAGGAGGAGGCAAAGACACCCCAGCCAAAGGCTTAAATACTCCTCTCACTCCCCTCATCCCCCGGTCATTATTTGCCTTTTGTCCCAGGAGGTTGGCAGAGAAGTGTCAGAAGTTTGTTTTTGTCTCTTATGGAGGGTAGTACTCTTCGACATGGGATGAGAGTTTTAAGTAATACTGTCAGTCTCTCAGTGAGGGATTGGATGAAAGTTAGAGTTTGGAGATGCAGGAAGAGTCTTTCTGCGAAACAATCCCGACTCATGTTAACAGCTCCTCAAGCAATCAGCGTTGTCAAACTTCGCTTTGCTGCCTGCTTTCTTCTCTCAAGTCCATGGCGGAAGCGAGGCTACTATCCATCACACTTGAAGGGCCGTGTTCCTATTCAATGGCGTAGATTCCGGTAAGATCGTTTCATTTTACTTCCTCATGAATGTACTGTAACTCTTTTGTTCCTGCAAACTCACATGAAAAATAAGCGTCTCAGTGAGACTCCTTTAGTATCTTGGAACCAAGGGTTAATATCTCCTGAGGGGGATTATTGAACAGGGGTTTTTTAATCATGTTTTTTATGTGAGTCAACCTACTTATGTGTAGTGTTAACTGGGCTCGTGGCTTAGAACATAACGGCCTGTTGAAGTGACGTGACCTTACGGTTGGGCGCTTTTGTTGGACTGTACGGTTCACCTTGTAACCGAGCGTGTTTACGTTCTGGTCTCCCATTTCCGCATTCCTGACTGTGTGGTGACGGAAAATTCTAGTCCGCTGGTTTCTGGTACATAGGAGATGGTTAGTGCCCCAGCCATTGTTGGTGTCAGGTGCCATTTAAATTGTTTTATATATAGTCCATTTTTGGGTTTTCTTGATCCAGTAATGGAGGATACTGATGTTGAGTTTGGTCAACTTTCTGATTCAGATTCTTCGTCCTATGAAGAATGCAAATTGGCCCCATTGACTCAGGTCAGTCAGTTATGTTCTTTAGGCCTCGGACTCGGGGATTCAATAGACTGCTGAGCCAACCACCTCGGAGGGTCCTGTCCTCCGGGAGGCGAGTTCCCTACTGCTCCCTACTGCTACACATGCGGGTAACCCAAGTTATGTGTTTCCCTCCTTAGAGCGTGGATTGTTCCCCCCGGAGGTTGTGGCATGTTTTACATACTTTTGGTGCTTGCACGTCTGCAAAGTTCAGATGTTTATTTGCAATTGTGCTTATGCCTGATTTCCCCAGGTCTCTCGGCCTCTGGAGGGCATGTACTGCTACCTGCGGGTGTAACTGTTCCTGAGTGTTGTGCCTTTCGTTACAGGCAGGCTCGCCTTAGTGTTATACTCAGACACGTTTTTGAGCTGCTTGGTGACCCTATCCTTCTTGGGTATGGGACTCATCAGTCTTCTCCTTTGAATTGCTCACCTCGTTAGACATGGGGGGATGAAGTAATCTCCTTTAAGTCTTGTTATCGAGATCCTTCCCAGTTTTTTTGGAAGAAAAGGGTTTCCGTTAGGCTGGTCCTACGGACCTTCTGTTCTTCTTGGGCGTTGGGTTGCCTGTTATTTTATTTAATCTGGTTAGGATAAATTTTATTTTATTTTTCATACGGGAACTTAAAAATATCTGGGATCGATACTTGCTGTTTGCTTCTATGGAAGTAGTTTGGGACACATTAGTCCCAAGTTTGTCTGTTTTCTCCTCTCTGAGGATTTAGCCAGCTTGGCAGTTATGACCCTGGTTGCAGGCTGGTCCTGATTGGGTTCAGATCTTCTGTCTCGCGGCTTAGTCAGACACTTGGCACCTTTTATGCCTTGCTGGTCAGGCGGGGGTGCCGAGTGCTCTTAGCTTTATTTTAGTTTTCTTGTTTCAGCTAAGCATTCTCAAGAAGACTTACGGGTCCATGCGGCTCTGGGGATTGTTTCAGTCCTAAATAGCCGTCTTTTTGGTGACTGGGTCAGTGAATTTTGCTGCATCGCTCTCTGTTGCTTCCGATACCCTCGAAACCTAGAGTATACCTTTCCACGTGGTTGGAAGATTATAGGGTTTAGCACCTTTTTTTCTGCCGGTCGGGGCGGTGGTGCTTTAGGAAATTGTATTTTTGGGACTTGTTCCTTTAGTGGTTCTCTTCTTCATTGAGACCTCTTGGATTGTCCGTTACTCCTTGTGGATGGGTTGCTTTCGGGGGACTTAGATTCCCTTTGGCAGTTGGTTGTTCCCTTTTCGGGACAATAGACAGTGAGATCCCTTCCGACTCCAGTTTGCGGTTCTTTCCCGGTGTTGGGAATGCTCTGCATCTCTTTCTTGGGACAGAAGGGGTCCTAGTGGTTTTCCACTCTTATGGTTCAGGTTTTGCCATCCAGGTGGCACCCAAACCCATGATTTACTGTCCTCTGACTTCGAATCTGAGGTGATGTGGAGGCTTGATGTTGCTCTGTTCGGGTGACTTGTCCTCACTGTTCCCCTTGTGCCTGGAGCTTGTGGCTTGTTGGACAACTAGCTCAGCATACTAATGCTCTGTGACTACTCTGTACTGTAGCAACCTGAGGGTTGCTAGTTCGATCCCCGGCGAGGTCTCCTCAGCCTTTCTCCTTTCGAGGTTAATAAAATGAGCGGCGCCCCCGAAATCCCTTAGGGGGATTAGCCGCACAGTTATGTTAATGTTGCTTGGACGGCGGTTAGCTCTAGTGTCATTTTATGGCCCTGGCTCTTTGGAGTATTGGGCTCCTGCAAGGGGTGGTCTCTTCCCTTTGGGGTCGGAACTTGCAAGGGCTTCTTGCACTTGTTATCCGGGTTATTCTGGATTTTGTTTCCCTGGGAGGTCTGTTTTTTTTTATATCAGATGAGGGATTTATGTTCCTGGAACATTGTTTAATCTTAACATTTGTGGGGCCCAGGGTTCTTGTCCTGATCTTCTGGTGGTCGAGGGTTATACTCTGGATTTTCTCTTTGTGGATCCCGCTGTAGAATGTTACCAGACCTTATGATCCTAGGACTGGCCGGGGGGTTCCAGTTTCCGGGGTACTTGGGCTTAGCCCTTGTTCTGGCTGTTCTGTTTTACAACTTGGCCAGATTTACTGAAAGCCGGGGCTCCTTGGTGCTGGTCTTGTGCCTGATGATACAGTTCTCTTGGGACAGCCAACTGACGTGACCTGAAGGTGGGCTTTCCTGCCTAGCAAACGGAAAGTATGTGGCTGCTCAGCTGTCACTTTTGCGCCTGGTATGTGTGCTAGCACGATGGTGTTTAAGGGGTTCTTCCGTGTTCGTCAGTGACGTAGCCTGGTGTCCTCTCGGTTCCTTTTACAACTTTTTGTCTTATGAGCAGGTGTTTATTGACGCTCTCCTCTTCAGGGGGCTTGTTGTCCTCCTTACGGAGGTGTGGTTCCCTTTTTAGGGGCCTCTCCTGTGTTCGGGAGGTTAGAACAGATGTTTATCTGGTTCGGGGATTGGTCTTCTCTTTGAGTTGTTCCTGTCTATCTGGGGAGCTTCTGGCCCCGCGTTGAGACTTAGTCGGGTGGCCTTGCTAGATCTCCTTAGGTCTAGCACCTGCTCGATTGTCTTTAGGTTGAAGGGGCTGTGTCCATTCTTCCGCCCTTTTGGGGGCTGGTCTTGGGGTTCCTTTTGGTTCCCTTGCTTCAGATCTGCTGTTGCTTGGGCTGATCCAGCTAGGTGTAGGTTCTGAGATCTGTTGTTCATCCTCAGATCTTGGGAGTGACAGTGGACCTTCTTTTTTAGAGGCTCTGTGCCTCTCCCCCTTTGAGATCTGTGAGTAGGCTTGGCGGCCTGGATTGCCTGGAGAGTGTACTCTGTCTTGGAGGTTGGGCAATCTATGTCTTGGAGGTTGGACAGTCTGCTACTTTGTGCGGCCACTTCTTCCTTACAGATAGTGTTTTCTCTGTTTCTTCCTATGGGTAGCAGTGTGTTACTAGACTCAGATGTTTATTCTCTGAGTTTGCTACTGTTTGCTCAGTCTCTGAGTCCTGACGTTTTGAGGACTTTGCCTTTAACTGTATTTTCGGTGCTGTTGCACGATGTTTGGGAGAGGTTTCTTCTCCTTGGTGATGCCCGTTGCTCCTTGTGGGTTGGGTGTCGTCTCCCCTTGTTCTCGGGATCCATTCGGTTCTCTGTAGATTTGACCTTCTTTTGAAGGGGGTTTTTCCTTTATGAATTTTGCTGTACCTTTTGGGTATCCCTTTGGCTTACCCTTGTTCCGTCTCTTTTGGGGATTTTGGTACTGTACTAGTAAGGTTGTGTGGGGACCGACTGCTGGGTGACGGTTCTCCTGGAGGAGTGTTGGCTCAGTGAGTCTGCTTGCGGTCTCTAGTTAGGTTTTCATACTATCTGCGGGTCAGTGTCCTTGAGGCCTTTCCTTCTAGTTTTGTTGCCCGGCTCCGACAAAGTGGGGTTTGGATGGGTTGTGGTTTTTCAGGCCTGGTGCCCTCAGAATGGGCCGCCTATTGTACCCTCCCATTTTTGCATTCAGTGTCCTCTATAGCTTGGGTATTGTTTTCCCAAAAGTAATGAATGCAGCTATGGACTATTTCCATTTATGAAGAAAAACTTAAATTATGCTTACCTGATAATTTTCTTTTCTTCAGAAGGAAAGAGTCCACAGCTCGCCACCCGTATTTTTTATGTGGGGCGTCTCTGCTTTTTATTCTTCTGGCACCTTTTCACCCTGGTATTTATTCTACTGTTCCTTGTTCCTCTGCAGAATGACTGGGGGATGAGGAAAGTGGGAGGAGTATTTAAGCCTTTGGCTGGGGTGTCTTTGCCTCCTCCTGGTGGCCAGGTTCTTATTTCCCAAAAGTAATGAATGCAGCTGTGGACTCTTTCCATCTGAAGAAAAGAAAATTATCAGGTAAGCATAATTTGAGTTTTTTTTCTAAAATCTAGTTGGAAGTTAAAAGCTATTGAAAATAATAACACTTCAAGAAAGAGCTATTGCCAGTTCATTTACTGGATTCAAATTCTTAAAACAGTTCATTCCATAAAAAAGCATGGTTACAAAAAAAAAAAGGAAATATGACATATTAGTAAAAAGGACTAAAATCCAGAGAGGTATTAAGGCCATTAGGAATAATATTGTCCAACCTGTAAATCCACTTGGTTTCACATTGAAGCAAGAGATTTCCTCTATCACCACCCCTTAGTAGGGGGGGTATGTGATCAATGAGCATTGTGCGTAAGCTGGAAACTGCATGTTTATGATGGAGGCAATGCCGTGCCACTGGCTGGTCTGATTCACCTGTACGTAGAGCCTCACGTATCGCACATCAGTGATTTGCCATGCGTTCATGGAAAGTAGTTACGGTTTTACCGATGTAAACTCTGGAGCATGGGCAAATGATCATATACACTACATATGTGCTAGTGCATGTTAGACAATGCCTGATGTCAAACCTGTAGTTGTTATAGGGTGCTGGAAAGAATTGCCCCGAAGCATACCATTACAAGTAACGCATCCTGCGCATGGGAAACAGCCCATCTTGGTTGTCTTCAACCAGGTATCCTTCTTATAATTTGTCACAGGGTCTGATTTGACCAGTATGTCCCTCAAGTTGCTCGTTCTTCGGTATGCTATTCTGGAGGCAGGGACCCTCTCAAACGTTAACGTGGGATCAGTGCTTATGACAGGCCAATGTCTATGGACCGCCTTGGTTAGATGTTTAGAGGTTGGTGTATATGTGGTAACCATATTGATTTGTCCAGGGTCAGATTTTGTTACATGTTTCATCTTTCCTGACTTGGTGGGATCCATGAGATCATCTTGTGCCTTAGTAACCATCTCCCTGGCATAGCCTCTCTCCACTAGTTTGTCATTCATCTCTTTAAGTTGTTGTTGCAGCATAGGCAACTCACTGTTGTTCCTGATGACACGAGTGAGTTAAGAGGTAAGAATCCCCTTCTTTTGGTGCAAAGGGTGAAAGCTCCTTGCATCCAACAAGGAATTGCGGTCTGTTGGCTTTGTATAAAGAGAAGTGCCAAATCGAGTTACACTCTCTGGGGCCTAGTTATCAACGCGTCTACTTTAGCTGCCTTCGCAAGTTCAATACGCCCGCCTAAGCTTACCTTACCATCGCCGCCGCGGACCTGCAAAATTTCGCCTGTTATCAATAAAGCTGTCAAAAAGCCGCGCACCAAGTACGGGGCGATGAGCAGCGGACTGTGAGAGTTATCACTCATCCGATCTCGCTGCTCTTCGGCTTTTTGACAGCTTTATTGCTAGCCTGTCACTAAGCACCCACACCAAACTACACTGTTCTACCCCCTATACCGGCGCCCCCGGAGCTCCCTGCAACTCAATAAAGTTATTAACCCCTAAACCGCCACTCCTAGACCCCGCCGCAACTCTTATAAATGCATTAACCCCTAAACCGCTGCTCCCGGACACCGCCGCCACCTACATTCTACCTAGTAACCCCTATCCTGCCCCCCTATACCGCCGTCACCTATAATAAATTTATTAACCCATATCCTGCCGATCCCGGACCTTGCCGCAACTAAATAAATAGTTTAACCCCTAAACCGCTGCTCCCGGTCCCCGCCGCAACTATAATATATGTATTAACCCCTAAACCGCCGCTCCCAGACCCAGCTGCCACCTACATGATACCTATTAACCCCTATCCTGCCTCCCCATACCGTTGCCCTCTATAATAAAGATATTAACCCCTATCCTGCCCCCCACTACACCGCCGCCACTGTAATAAAATTATTAACCCCAAACCTAAGTCTAACCCTAACCCTAACTTAAATATTAATTAAATAAATCTAAATAATATTTCTCTTATTAAATAAATTAATCCTATTTAAAACTAAATACTTACCTTTAAAATAAACCCTAATGTAGCTACAATATAAATAATAATTATATTGTAGCTATTTTAGGATTTATATTTATTTTACAGGTAACTTTCAATTTATTTTAACTAGGTACAATAGCTATTAAATAGTTATTAACTATTTAATAGCTACCTAGCTAAAATAAAGAGAAATTTACCTGTAAAATAAAAACTAACCTAAGTAAAAATTTACCTGTAAAAATAAAAACTAACCTAAGTTACAATTACACCTAACACTACACTATACTTAAATAAATTAATCCTATTTAAAACTAAATACTTACCTGTAAAATAAACCCTAAGATAGCTACAATATAATTAATAATTACATTGTAGCTATTTTAGGATTTATATTTATTTTACAGGTAACTTGGTATTTATTTTAGCTAGTTAGAATAGTTATTAAATAGTTATTAACTATTCAATAACTACCTAGCTAAAAGAAATACAAAATTACCTGTAAAATAAATCCTAACCTAAGTTACAATTAAACCTAACACTACACTATCATTAAATTAATTAAATAAATTACCTACAAATAACTACAATTAAACAAAAAATAAGTTACAAACATTTAAAACATATTACAACAATTTTAAGCTACTTACAACTAATCTAAGCCCCCTAATAAAATAACAAAGCCCCCCAAAATAAAAAAATTCCCTACCCTATTCTAAATTAAAAAGTTCAAAGCTCTTTTACCTTACCAGCCCTTAAAAGGGCCTTTTGCGGGGCATGCCCCAAAGAATTCAGCTCTTTTGCCTGTAAAAGAAAAATACAACCCCCCCAACATTAAAACCCACCACCCACATACCCCTAATTTAACCCAAACCCCCCTTAAATAAACCTAACACTACCCCCCTGAAGATCTCCCTACCTTGAGTCGTGTTCAGCCAGCAGACCATCGATGGAATCGAAGAGGAGATCCGGAGCAGCAGAAGTCATCATCCAAGGGGCGCTGAAGAAATCTTCCATCCGATGAAGTCATCATCCAGGCGATGGATAGAATCCTATCAGCCAATCGGAATTGAAGGGACGCCATCTTGGATGACGTCCCTTAAAGGAATATCCATTCGTCGGTAGTCGTCGGGAAGAAGAGGATGGCTCCGCGTCAGCCCGTCTGAAGATGGCTCCGGATGGATGAAGATTGAAGACGCCGCTTGGAAGATGACATCGCCCGGATGGAAGATTTCTTCAGCGCCGCCTGGATGATGACTTCATCGGATGGAAGATTTTTTCAGCGCCCCTTGGATGATGACTTCTGATGCTCCGGATCTCCTCTTCGGTTCCATCGATGGTCGGCTGGCTAAAGACGACTCAAGGTAGGATGATCTTCAGGGGGGTAGTGTTAGGTTTTTTTATGGAGGGTTTGGGTTAGATTAGGGGTATGTGGGTGGTGGGTTTTAATGTTGGGGGGGTTGTATTTTCCTTTCACAGGCAAAAGAGCTGAATTCTTTGGGGCATGCCCCGCAAAAGGCCCTTTTAAGGGCTGGTAAGGTAAAAGAGCTTTGAACTTTTTAATCTAGAATAGGGTAGGGAATTTTTTTATTTTGGGGGGCTTTGTTATTTTATTAGGGGGCTTAGATTAGGTGTAAGTAGCTTAAAATTGTTGTAATATTTTTGAAATGTTTGTAACTTTTTTTATTTTTTGTAACTTAGTTTTTTTTATTTTTTGTACTTTAGTTAGTTTATTTAATTGAATTTAATTGTAGTTATTTGTAGGTAATTTATTTAATTAATTTAATTAGAGTGTAGTGTTAGGTTTAATTGTAACTTAGGTTAGGATTTATTTTACAGGTAATTTTGTGTTTCATTTAGCTAGGTAGTTATTAAATAGTTAATAACTATTTAATAACTATTCTAACTAGCTAAAATAAATACCAAGTTACCTGTAAAATAAATATAAATACTAAAAAAGCTACAATGTAATTATTAATTACATTGTAGCTATCTTAGGGTTTATTTTACAGGTAAGTATTTAGTTTTAAATAGGATTAATTTAGTTAATGATAGTGTAGTGTTAGGTGTAATTGTAACTTAGGCTAGTTTTTATTTTACAGGTTAATTTCTCTTTATTTTAACTAGGTAGCTATTAAATACTTAATAACTATTTAATAGCTATTGTACCTAGTTAAAATAAATTGAAATATGCCTGTAAAATAAAAATAAATCCTAAAATAGCTACAATATAATTATTATTTATGTTGTAGCTATATTAGGGTTTATTTTACATGTAAGTATTTAGTTTTAAATAGGATTAATTTATTTAATAAGAGAAATATTATTTAGATTTATTTAATTAATATTTAAGTTAGGGGGTTTTTAGGGTTAGTGTTAGACTTAGGTTTAGGGGGGGGCAGGATAGGGGTTAATAAACTTATTATAGGTAGCGACGGTGTAGGGGGGGGGCAGATTAGGGGTTAATAAGTTTAATATAGGTGGCGGCGGGGTCCGGGAGCGGCGGTTTAGGGGTTAAACAATTTATTTAGTTGCGGCGAGGTCTGGGATCCGCAGGATAGGGGTTAATAACTTTATTATAGAGGGACAACGGTATAGGGGGGGCAGGATAGGGGTTAGTAGGTATAATGTAGGTGGCGGCGGGGTCTGGGAGTGGCGGTTTAGGGGTTAATACATATATTATAGTTGCGGCGGGGACCGGGAGCGGCGCTTTAGGGGTTAACATATTTATTATAGCTTGCGGTGGGCTCCGGGAGCGGCGGTTTAGGGGGTAAAATATTTATTTAGTTGCGGCTGTGTAAGGGGGACAGATTAGCGGTGTTTAGACTCGGGGTACATGTTAGGGTGTTAGGTGTAGACATCTCCCATAGGAATCAATGGGATGTCTGGCAGCAGCGAACATGAACTTTCGCTATGGTCAGACTCCCATTGATTCCTATGGGATCCGCCGCCTCCAGGGAGGCGGTTTGAAAACCAGGTACGCTGGGCCGGAAAAGTGCCAAGCGTACCTGCTAGTTTTTTGATAACTATCAAAAGTAGTCAGATTGTGCCGCACTTGTGTGCGGAACATCTGTAGTGACGTAAGCATCGATCTGTGTTGGACTGAGTCCGGCGGATCGAAGCTTACGTCACTAAATTCTACTTTTGCTGGTATCTAGGGCTTGATAACTAAGGCGAATCAGCCTCGCCACAAATACGCTGCGGAATTCCAGCGTATTTGAGGTTGACGGCTTGATAACTAGGCCCCTCTGCATCAACCTTAAAGATAGTGAGATCCAAAAAATGTACAGATTCTACACTGTACTCCAGTTTAAATCTAATGGGACTGGCCATGGAGTTCAAATGTGACACCCACTCAAGCAATGCTGGTTCACCTCCTCTCCACACCAAAAACACATCATCTATGTACCGTGTGTAGTACTTGATGTTGATATTATCAAATGGTTACATTTGTTCACGCTCGTACCACGCCAAATAGAGGTTTGCATAAGTGGGTGCCACATTTGACCCCATGGCCGTACCTGTGATCTGTAAAAAATAGTCACATTCGAATCTGAAATAATTTTTCTCCAGGCAATATGTCAGCATCTCACAAAGAAATTCAATGGGTGGTCCATTGTAAAACACATTCCCAGTCACCCATGGTGACTGGGAATATGTCTTTTTTTGGAATATCTTTATTAAATTTCCTCCCCCATTTGTATACTTTTTTGTTTTTAAAATCATTGATATCTCTGTTGAGTTTGGTTTGTTTGTTCAATTTGATTTCTGCTTCATATTTGTCTAATTCGCTTTGGTATTTTTTATACCTAGCTTCAAACTCACTCAAAGTCTCATAACTTTTGAGTTTATCATTTAGTTCTTTAATTTCTGCTTCAAGTATATCATACTCTGAGGTGTCATGTTTAATAAGTATCCTCATCAGTTTGTTCGAACATTCAGTGAGTGCATCCTGCCACTCAACACTAAGTTCTGGATTTTTGAACTGGAAAGCCGGGAATAGCTGAATTCTTAAACCTCTTGGGATTAGGTTTCTTTCGAGATATTTTTCAAAGAAGTGTTTGTTCCACCATATTCGATCCTGCTTATAGTATGTTTTATGTAAGTCCCTTAGGGTATATTCCATTTGATTATTTAAATTTCACACATTCTCCTGTACTGGAGACATTGAAAACCTCATTGAGATCAGTTAGCCTTTTTTGGTGTCTATTTTGTCTGTCTATTTCATATGTATTGGCCATGTTTGGAAATGTTATTTGCGAGTGTGCTCTATCAAGAAAACCTATTGCTAGGTTACAACACTACTTGGATTCGGATTGGATTGATGGCACCACTCAGGAATATTATATTGGGTCTTATACCGTTCTGTAATTAGGTTAATGGCCCTAGTATTAAACAGTTTAGTGTGGTTAGGTGCTATGTATCAACAACATTACTTTACAGATTGGTTAGCTAAAGAAACTAACCACAAAAAGATACTACATAAGCACTCAAAAGACCCTCAATTGTATGGAGTTGGAAAAAGAAATCACACAAGTTAAAACATAAATCTTTATTAGAAATATTAAAATATGGGTTAGATAAAATCAAAATGCTAGCCTGGAATTCCCAGTACCCTGACTGGATATTATCACTAGAACCTCTTATTGCATATTATCAAATGGCAGATAGGGAAGGCACTGACTAGATTTCTCTAGAAGTGATGTTGCATATTATCAAATGGCAGATAGGGAAGGCACTGACTAGATTTCTCTAGAAGTGATATAAAACAGGTCAAAAAAACACTTTTTTGACCTTTTTTATATCACTTCTAGAGAAATCTAGTCAGTGCCTTCCCTAACTGCCATTTGATAATATGCAATAAGAGGTTCTAGTGATAATATCCAGTCAGGGTACTGGGAATTCCAGACTAGCATTTTGATTTTATCTAACCCCTATTTTAATATTTCTAATAAAGATTTATGTTTTAACTTGCGTGATTTCTTTTTCCAACTCCATACAATTGAGGGTCTTTTGAGTGCTTATGTAGTATCTTTTTGTGGTTAGTTTCTTTAGCTAACCAATCTGTAAAGTAATGTTGTTGATACATAGCACCTAACCGCACTAAACTGTTTAATACTAGGGCCATTAACCTAATTACAGAACGGTATAAGACCTAATATAATATTCCTGAGTGGTGCCATCAATCCAATCCGAATCCAAGTAGTGTTGTAACCTAGCAATAGGTTTTCTTGATAGAGCACACTCGCAAATAACATTTCCAAACATGGCCAATACATATGAAATAGACAGACAAAATAGACACCAAAAAAGGCTAACTGATCTCAATGAGGTTTTCAATGTCTCCAGTACAGGAGAATGTGGAAATTTAAATAATCAAATGGAATATACCCTAAGGGACTTACATAAAACATACTATAAGTAGGATCGAATATGGTGGAACAAACACTTCTTTGAAAAATATCTCGAAAGAAACTTAATCCCAAGAAGTTTAAGAATTCAGCTATTCCCGGCTTTCCAGTTAAAAAATCCAGACCTTAGTGTTGAGTGGGAGGATGCACTCACTGAATGTTCGAACAAACTGATGAGGATACTTATTAAACATGACACCTCAGAGTATGATATACTTGAAGCAGAAATTAAAGAACTAAATGATAAACTCAAAAGTTATGAGACTTTGAATGAGTTTGAAGCTAGGTATAAAAAATACCAATGCGAATTAGACAAATATGAAGCAGAAATCAAATTGACCAAACAAACCAAACTCAACAGAGATATCAATGATTTTAAAAACAAAAAAGTATACAAATGGGGGAGGAAATGTAATAAAGATATTCCAAAAAAAGACATACCACGTCTACCCAAGACACATGTAATTAACAGTGAGGCATCAGAAGTAGATACCAGTGAATCTGATACTACTGACAATGAATCTGTAACACCCTCCACGTCAACACAAATCAGGACAAGATAAGACACACTTAAAAGGAAAGATTTTTTAGAGGATGGCCTAAACTCTCAAGGAGAACCACCAGGAGAGGAGGTAGGGGCAAAACCAAAAATAAAAAGAAACAAAGACAACAAGGACAACAAGAGGTGGAAACCATACAAGAGATCAACCAGCCCCTTCTCTCAAATAAGGATGACCTAATGCAAGTAGTTAATCTATCTACAAAGATACTTAGTAGTGAGCATAGAAACATTCTTGCAAAAGGTCTATCATTCTGCCCTACGAACCAATTAGATAAATTTGAGATCACCAAAGATCTGCAACTATTCCTTAGGAAAATATTTCTAAAAAAGCAATATAAGAAACTTGGAGAAGCAACTGATGTAAGCAACATACAGGATCCTATATGGACCAGTGAAGAATATGCCACACTGCAAATAATGGAGGAATTATTAGATGGTGAGGACAAACTAATGAATCCAGATTGGAGAACAAACATCAGGAACAAGTCTAAATATGTTCCCAAATTGTCATCCTCCAAACACATTGAAGTTTACAATGAAATAGTAAGCAAAGAAATAGCCCAACTCTCTATTAAGCCAAGTACTAAGAACCTTTTGAAAAAAGAACAACAAGCTCTCAAGGATATGAAGCAGTGGGATGATGTGATCATTAGTAATTCGGACAAAGGAGGCAACGTGGTCATCTGGCCCAAAGATATGTACCTCATAGAGGCACATAAAGAACTGAGAAACCAGGAGTGCTATAAAAAACTATTCTCCAATCCAACTGAACAATTTCTAAATCAGTACAACCGGATTATATTGGAGGCTCTGGATAACAATGTAATAACCTCCAAAGAAAATAAATTCCTTTGGGTTGAAAATCCAAAGGTGGCAACCTTTTATATAATACCTAAAATTCACAAGAATGCCACGTCACCACCAGGAAGACCTATTGTGTCGGGAATCAATAACATTACGGAAAAGGCAAGTCAATATATTGACTACAGACTTCGTGAATTTTTGACACGTATGCCGTCTTATGTGAAGGATACAATGGAGGTACTCCAGCAGTTGGACAATCTCAAACTCAACCCTGATACTATTTTAATAACAGTGGACGTAGAATCCCTGTATACAATTATCGACCACAAACTGGGAGTCAAGGCAGTTCAGAGTTTTTTGTCTACATCCTCTGACGAAGATAAAGATCATGATGATTTTATAATCAGACTCCTTAATTTTGTGTGTATCATAATTACTTTGTATTTGATCAGCAGTTTTACCTGCAAACCAGGGGAACAGCAATGGGGACGGCATGTGCTCCCACCTATGCCAATTTATTTCTAGGCTGGTGGGAGCAACATGTCATCTTTGCAGATGTGAATGCCACATTTGTTGAACGCATACCGCTATGGTTAAGATACATCGACGATGTGTTCTTCATCTGGGAGGGCCCCCCAAGCAAATTAGATGAATTCCTTAATATACTAAATACTAATACCCTTAACATCAAACTCACGTGGGAGCTCAGCAAAGAAAGTATAACTTTCTTAGACCTAAAAATTATTAAAAATCAAGATGGAGAAATTATTACAGATGTTTACAGAAAAGAAACAGCTACCAACAGCCTTCTCCATTCGGATAGTGCTCACTGCCCCCATACTGTAAGATCTCTTCCAATTGGAGAATTTCTCCGAATGAAAAGAAACTGCTCAGATCCAAAACTATATAAAAAAAAGAGCAATTGAATTACAAACTTTACTACAAGCAAGAGGGTACAGTAATCGGTCAATAAAAAAAGCTAGACAGAGAGCTGAAAATACTGATAGAAAACAACTTCTGTACAAAAACAAAAAGGCTAAAGATGATACCACCAGAATCATTGTAACTTACTCACCTCAAGTAAAGGAGGTAGTTAATATCTTCAATAAGCACTTGGGGATACTTAAATCAGATCCGATACTGAACAATATAGTGGGGGACAGAGTTCAGGTAGGATACAGAAGATCGAATAATCTTAAAGACCTCCTAAGTCCCAGCCACTTTGAAAAAAGGAAACGCAAATTAAATCCTATTTCACTAGGAAACTTCAAGTGCAGAAATTGTTCAATTTGTCAACATCTCCTACCACTCAAATCTATTAATGATAGATTTAATCAAACCCACACCATCAATTCTCACATCAATTGCAACACAGAATCTATAATTTACGGAATTTACGGAATCACAACAGTTGCTTCCCATTTTCACAAAAAACACAAATCCAAGACCTCTGATTTCCGATGCTTTGGGATACAGACAGTAAAACTTGGAATCAGAGGCGGTGACATTGAACAACAACTTCTACGAGCAGAGAGCCGTGGAATTTATCTTCTCGATTCTTTACAACCCCATGGATTGAATGAAAATAACAACTTTTTCACCTATTTATAATAAGATGTAATAGATAATGTTCAAATTTTTCTTAAAAATAAGATATATGAAAGTGCTTCGATATATGGGAAAGCACATACATATATAAAATCTATAAGGAATCTGATATTTGGGTATTACATTCTGATTACAATTATCTGGAACTTTATGCCCCTACACAATGTGTTCTTTTTCACTTAGCACTAATAACAACATTTTTCTTTAGAATTATAAATACATTTTTCACTATGAATTGTTCTATCACTTAGAGTTTTTACTATTGTTTTGTATTATTAGCACAAGCATCACTCTAGAAAATTTACAATAAATTAGTTTGAATTTTGAACCAATGATGGTAACCAGCGACAGCACGTTTAATAATAAAAAAATGTATATATAAAAACAGCATACAATCACTTGATGCACTATCTGCATTATGTTTATTAGTTAAACACTGTACATTTATTAATTAGTTATTAATCACCAGATGCACATTTGCACTTTAGTTACATTAATGCCAATGTATTTAAAACACTGCACATAAATTAATTAGTCATTTTTGCAATACATAATTGCCTGATACATTTTAGGCAGAACATTAACATAATATGATGCTACTATAATCTGGCATGGAAATTGTCAGAACAAGAATCGTAATGTGTCATTGTTCATTGTCACAGTAGCATCACTGTTATCATTGCTATATTTTTTGATATAGCCCAATACTTAATTTTAAGTAACTGCTTAAAATATTTAAATGTTTTGTTTATACCAATAACAGCCCTAGAATATTTATTGAACATACCTTTAAACATGTACAACATCTGTGTACAAATACATTAAATAATTTGCATGTAAGACAAATTTCCTTTATTAAATAGGTGAGTCAAGAGAACAATATCTTTAAATGTAATTCAACTCTGCATCTTTTGATATGAGAGAAACATAGACAACTCCACAATTACAATGAAATGGGAAGCTCTGTCTTCATATGATTCCTCCTCTACAAACACGAAATTGGAGGTTTCCTATTGGTCACTTTGAATGAAGGAGGAGGAGCGAGACTCATAAATAGCCGCGTTTCCCGCGGGGCCCTGCATTTTGATAAAGCCGGAAACCAGGCGAAACATGTCAAGGGAGGAAGGGGGAGCTCATGGGAGCTCGTTGTAGTGTTTTTTTAATGTAAATGCTTGCTGGTACAATAATACAACTAGAAATCTCCTCTAACTAACGATTAATTTACCAAGTGGTGACACTGCTACTATAACTTTACTTAGCTGACTTGAGACTTAATTTAAGCAACAGACACAGTAGTTTGCGTCTCGAGACATTTATATTGTGCGGTGTAGCGTGTCACCAATGGCAGTGATCTATATTGCATTAACGTTGCACAATCACCAGTACTCACAGTGAACCCTAATATGGAAAGGCTTTCTGCTAACGTAGTTATTTAAACCTACTATTAATTATATACAGACTGCAAGTAAGCAGCTAAGTAGAGTAATACTTGTCCTACGTGATTGACATTTTCCACAATGAGTGCTAATACCGGCAGTGTCTCATAGTATGTTAATGTTGAATAGACTCACAGGGAATCTGGATACTAACAGATTCTCTGCCGATACAGTCTGTTTCAACAAGGGATCTGCAACTGTTATCATGCAGCAAGATAAATATTAGGTACCTCCGTTTTTGACACTATGGCCTAGATTTGGAGTTTTGTCGGTAACGACCCGAAAAACTAACGCCGGCTTTTTTCTGGCCGCACCATAAAAATAACTCTGGTATCGAGAGTCCACATAAAGGCTGCGTTAGGCTCCAAAAAAGGAGCGTAGAGCATTTTTAACGCAGCTTCAACTCTCGATACCAGAGTTGCTTACGGACGCGGCCAGCCTCAAAAACGTGCTCAAAAACCAAACACCTGCAAAAAAGCCGCGTTCAGCTCCTAACGCAGCCCCATTGTTTGCTATGCGGTAACCCTTCCTACGTCTGCACTTAACACTCTAACATGTACCCCGAGTCTAAACACCCCTAACCTTACACTTATTAACCCCTAATCTGCCGCCCCCGCTATCGCTGACCCCTGCATATTATAATTAACCCCTAATCTGCCGCTCCGTAAACCGCCGCTACTTACATTATCCCTATGTACCCCTAATCTGCTGCCCCTAACACCGCCGACCCCTGTATTATATTTATTAACCCCTAATCTGCCCCCCACAACGTCGCCTCCACCTGCCTACACTTATTTACCCCTAATCTGCCGACCGGACCTGAGCGCTACTATAATAAAGTTATTAACCCCTAATCCGCCTCACTAACCCTATCATAAATAGTATTAACCCCTAATCTGCCCTCCCTAACATCGCCGACACCTAACTTCAATTATTAACCCCTAATCTGCGGACCGAATCTCACCGCTATTCTAATAAATGTATTAACCCCTAAAGCTAAGTCTAACCCTAATACTAACACCCCCCTAAGTTAAATATAATTTAAATCTAACGAAATTAATTAACTCTTATTAAATAAATTATTCCAATTTAAAGCTAAATACTTACCTGTAAAATAAATCCTAATATAGCTACAATATAAATTATAATTATATTATAGCTATTTTAGGATTTATATTTATTTTACAGGTAACTTTGTATTTATTTTAACCAGGTACAATAGCTATTAAATAGTTAAGAACTATTTAATAGCTAAAATAGTTAAAATAATTACAAATTTACCTGTAAAAGAAATCCTAACCTAAGTTACAAATAAACCTAACACTAGACTATCAATAAATTAATTAAATAAACTACCTACAATTACCTACAATTAACCTAACACTACACTATCAATAAATTAATTAAATACAATTGCTACAAATAAACTAGCTAAAGTACAAAAAATAAAAAAGAACTAAGTTGCAAAAAATAAAAAAATATTTACAAACATAAGAAAAATATTACAACAATTTTAAACTAATTACACCTACTCCAAGCCGCCTAATAAAATAACAAAGCCCCCCAAAATAAAAAAATGCCCTACCCTATTCTAAATTACTAAAGTTCAAAGCTCTTTTACCTTACCAGCCCTGAACAGGGCCCTTTGCGGGGCATGCCCCAAGAAATTCAGCTCTTTTGCCTGTAAAAAAAAACATACAATACCCCCTCCCCAACATTACAACCCACCACCCACATACCCCTAATCTAACCCAAACCCCCCTTAAATAAACCTAACACTAAGCCCCTGAAGATCATCCTACCTTGTCTTCACCATACCAGGTTCACCGATCGGTCCAGAAGAGCTCCTCCGATGTCCTGATCCAAGCCCAAGCGGGGGGCTGAAGAGGTCCATGATCCGGCTGAAGTCTTCATCCAAGCGGGGCAGAAGAGGTCTTCCATCCGATTGAAGTCTTCATCCAAGCGGCATCCATCCGGAGCGAAGCGGCAGCATCCTGAAGACCTCCACCGCGGAACATCCATCCTGGCCGACGACTGAACGACGAATGACGGTTCCTTTAAATGACGTCATCCAAGATGGCGTCCCTCGAATTCCGATTGGCTGATAGGATTCTATCAGCCAATCGGAATTAAGGTAGGAATATTCTGATTGGCTGATGGAATCAGCCAATCAGAATCAAGTTCAATCCGATTGGCTGATCCAATCAGCCAATCAGATTGAGCTTGCATTCTATTGGCTGATCGGAACTTTTTTATTTTTTGTACTTTAGCTAGTTTATTTAATTGTATTTATTTGTAGCAATTGTATTTAATTAATTTATTGATAGTGTAGTGTTAGGTTAATTGTAGGTAGTTTATTTAATTAATTTATTGATAGTCTAGTGTTAGGTTTATTTGTAACTTAGGTTAGAATTTCTTTTACAGGTAAATTTGTAATTATTTTAACTATTTTAGCTATTAAATAGTTCTTAACTATTTAATAGCTATTGTACCTGGTTAAAATAAATACAAAGTTACCTGTAAAATAAATATAAATCCTAAAATAGCTATAATATAATTATAATTTATATTGTAGCTATATTAGGATTTATTTTACAGGTAAGTATTTAGCTTTAAATTGGAATAATTTATTTAATAAGAGTTAATTAATTTCGTTAGATTTAAATTATATTTAACTTAGGGGGGGTGTTAGTATTAGGGTTAGATTTAGCTTTAGGGGTTAATACATTTATTAGAATAGCGGTGAGATTCGGTCGGCAGATTAGGGGTTAATAATTGAAGTTAGGTGTCGGCGATGTTAGGGGGGCAGATTAGGGGTTAATACTATTTATGATAGGGTTAGTGAGGCGGATTAGGGGTTAATAACTTTATTATAGTAGCGCTCAGGTCCGGTCGGCAGATTAGGGGTTAATAAGTGTAGGCAGGTGGAGGCGACGTTGTGGGGGGCAGATTAGGGGTTAATAAATATAATATAGGGGTCGGCGGTGTTAGGGGCAGCAGATTAGGGGTACATAAGGATAACGTAGGTGGCGGCGCTTTGCGGTCAGCAGATTAGGGGTTAATAAGTGTAGGCAGGTGGAGGCGACGTTGAGGGGGGCAGATTAGGGGTTAATAAATGTAATACAGGGGTTGGCGGTGTTAGGGGCAGCAGATTAGGGGTACATAAGGATAACGTAGGTGGCGGTCGGCAGATTAGGGGTTAAAAAATTTTTTCCGAGTGTCGGCGATGTGGGGGGGACCTCAGTTTAGGGGTACATAGGTAGTTTATGGGTGTTAGTGTACTTTAGAGTACAGTAGTTAAGAGCTTTAGAAACCGGCGTTAGCCCAGAAAGCTCTTAACTACTGACTTTTTTCCTGCGGCTGGAGTTTTGTCGTTAGATGTCTAACGCTCACTTCAGAAACGACTCTAAATACCGGAGTTAGAAAAATCCCATTGAAAAGATAGGATACGCAATTTACGTAAGGGGATCTGCGGTATGGAAAAGTCGCGGCTGGAAAGTGAGCGTTAGACCCTATTTTGAGTGACTCCAAATACCGGCGGTAGCCTAAAACCAGCGTTAGGAGCCTCTAACGCTGGTTTTCACGGCTAACGCCAAACTCTAAATCTAGGCCTATGTATCTAGAAGTATTAAAATTGGCAGGGGTCCATAATTAACAAACGCTGCCAGATCGTTAATGCATTATGTAAAATATATCAGCCACTGGCTGTGCTATTGTTTTATAGCACTATAGATAGCAACATCAAACTATAGCTCATATACAATTTCTATTTGGACTTTTTGTTAGTCCTATAAGAATAATAAAATTAGCGTGCTATACATGATGCGCTCTATCTCATTTATTATTGAACTAGGCTCAAAGAGTGGGTCAAATCAGGCAGCATCACGTCTGCAATAGTTAACACTAAGCACCTAAAACACCTTTTTCGCCTGGCATTCAATTTGTAATTATGGATACCTTTTAGTTAAAACTGACAGCCTAACTGTATTAATATTATTACAGCTAACTTACTATGATTAACTAATTGCGGTAATTATAATAATAGTTAATTTCTGTGATATAAATTTAATATACATTGGTAGGGTGTGTATTGTTCAATACATTATTTTATTTAACTATTTATACAGTATAATCACCTAAACAATTGGACATAGGCAGTACAACTGTCTTCACATACTGTTAATCACTTTAGGGATTATACCAAGTGCAGTTAGTTTTCTTATACAGTCATTGGTAGCTGCTACCCAATATTGAACCCCTATATAGAGTCAGTTGGTACCACTTACTACTCCATCCACCTACCAAAGGGAATTTCTTATTCTTTTATAGATTGTCACAGGTTTAGTGTGCTTTATAATCACTATGATGGTAATCTCACATTTATGCTAACTATGGTCTAAATAAGACATTGATGAATTGAAGTGACATAATTTATCTACACACTATTGCTCCATAGCACTACTTTACCTATGCATTTAATAGAGATACCAACTTATTAATTTCTCTTGTGATCTATTGTGTCATTTATGATATAATAGGAGTAAGTGTCAGCTGCTGCTGTAGTGATTATATAATTCCACACCTAACACTTTTTTGACCTTTTTTATATCACTTCTAGAGAAATCTAGTCAGTGCCTTCCCTATCTGCCATTTGATAATATGCAATAAGAGGTTCTAGTGATAATATCCAGTCAGGGTACTGGGAATTCCAGACTAGCATTTTGATTTTATCTAACCCATATTTTAATATTTCTAATAAAGATTTATGTTTTAACTTGTGTGATTTCTTTTTCCAACTCCATACACCTTTTGAGTGCCTATGTAGTATCTTTTTGTGGTTAGTTTCTTTAGCTAACCAATCTGTAAAGTAATGTTGTTGATACATAGCACCTAACCACACTAAACTGTTTAATACTAGGGCCATTAACCTAATTACAGAACGGTATAAGACCCGATATAATATTCCTGAGTGGTGCCATCAATCCAATCCGAATCCAATCCGAATCCAGCTCCATAAGCAATCTGCATTGACGAGTTTTGCTGGCTGCTTTCTGCTCTCAAGTCCATGTCAGGAGCGATGCTACTACCCTGTCACATTTGAAAGCCTGTGTTCCTGTTCCACGGCATATATTCTACTATGATTGTTTCATTTTTACACATATGATAACGTAAGAAGACAGGGTCACAGTGTGTTTCCTTATATCTGGATAGAATCAAGGGTAATACTCTTGGCGCAAGCTATGGTGGACTCTGATATGATAAAGGGTACTCCCTCTTTAATTAAAACTAATAACTATGTCTATTGTGAGGAGGTTCTGGTTGATCCGCCTGCTCAACTTTGTTCCACATGCTTTGATAAAATTGCTATATCTAAAAAGAATAAGAGATTTAGTACAACTTAGTCGTCCACCTCTGAGGGTTCTTCGTCCCATGAGGTGCGTTCCCTACATTCATTTCCGATTGCACATGCAGCTCCCCAGGGCACTACTAATCCTCCTGCGGGAGGGGTCCTTTGGCCGACAGATTTCGCTGATCAATTACAAATGGCGGTTTCTGCGGCCTTCAATGCCTTACCATGCTCTGCTAAGCGTAAGCGAAAGGTGAACCAAAGCTATCTGTCCCAGGGATCATCTACTCCGCTGGATCCCTAAGCTAGATAGGGTTTACGAGGACACGTTAGTGCCACAGACTTTCCCGGTACCCATTAAAATGGCTAATATTATTAAGAATGAGTGGGAGAAGCTTGGTTCGTTTTTTTCTCATTCCACTTCTTTTAAAAAGCTATTCCAGGTTCCGGACTCGCAGTTTGAGCTGTGGGGGGCTATTCCTAAGGTGGATGGTAATATCTCCATGCTTGCTAAGCGAACGACTATTCCGCTCAAAGATAGTTCTACGTTTAAGGAACCAATAGATAAAAAACTGGAGTCCATGTTGAGAAAGATGTTTCAACTCATGCGGTTCGTCTTTCATCTGGCAGCGGCAGTCACTGCGGTGGCTGGAGCGGCTACCTATTGGTGTGACGCTCTGTCTACTATGGTTGAGGTGGAGACTCCCCTCGAGGAGATACAGGAACAAATTAAGGCCTTAGGGTAGCTCATTCGTTCATCTGTGATGCAAATATGCAGATTATTCGCCTGAATGCTAAGACATCAGGTTTTTAAGTTCTAGCCCGTAGGGCTCTGTGGTTAAAGTTGTGGTCAGCTGACATGACTTCCAAGTCTAGATTACTTTCCCTCCCGTTTAAGGGTCTTTGGTCCAGGCCTGGACTCTATCATATCCACGGTCATGGGTGGCAAGGGTGCTTTCCTGCCGCAGGATAAGAAGAATAAACCTAAGAGCTCTAATTTTCATCCCTTTCGTGCGGACAAGTCTCAGCACCAGCAGCCGGCCGCAAAAAATGAGCAGTCCAAGGGATCTTGGAAACCAGCTAACTCTTGCAACAAGACCAAGCAGAACAAGATGCCCACTGAGACAAAATCGGCATGAAGGGGTGGCCCCCGATCTGTCTCTAGATCGCGTAGGGGCAGACTATCTCTGTATGTGGAGGCCTGGATAAGAGACGTTCAGGACCCTTGGGTTCTGGAGGTCATAGCACAGGGTTACAGGATAGGATTCAAGTCTCACCCGCCCAGAGGCAGATTCCTTCTGTCAAACCTATCATCAAGTCCAGAGAAGAGAGACACCTACCTAGGATGTGTGAGGGATCTCTCCTCTCTTGGAGTTATCGTCCCAGTACCTCTGGCAGAAAGAGGTCTGGGGTATTATTCAAACCTTTTCGTAGTCCCAAAGAAGGAGGGCACGTTTTGCCCAATTCTGGACTTTGAGTGCCTAAACAAGTTTCTGTCAGTCCCATCGTTCAAAATGGAGATGATCAGGTCGATTCTGCCCCTAGTTCAAGAGGGACAATTCATGACGACAATAGATTTGAAGAATGCTTACCTTCACGTGCCAAACCACAGATTCGCTTTTCTGGACCAACATTTCCAGTTTGTGGCCCTACCGTTCGGTCTGGCGACTGCCCCAAGAGTCTTTACGAAGGTCCCGGGTACACTACTCGCGGTCGTGAGAGCCAGAGGTATTGCAGTGCCTCCTTATCTGGATGATATCCTTGTCTAGGCTCCGTCCGGCAGTCTCGTGGAGGAACACTCAAGGGCTCTTCTCTTTCTTCTTTGATCCCATGAATGGAAGGTAAACGAGGGAAAGAGTTCACTGGTGCCCAGCAGCAGGGTGGAATTCCTGGGTACGATAATAGATTCCTTATCCATGAAGATATTCTTGACAGACCAGAGACATTGCAAGATTGCGTCCAGCTGTCTTGCCCTTCAAACCTCCTCAAGGACATCTGTGACCAGGTGTATGGAGGTGATCGGCCTTGTGGTATCCAGCACAGATATAATTCCTTACGCCAGGTTCCATCTCAGGCCTCTTCAGTTGTGCATGTTGAGACAGTCGAACAGCGATCACTCAGATCTATCCCAACAGATATCTCTGGACACACAAACGAGGGAATCCCTCTCTTGGTGGGTCCATCCAGGACAACTGTCCCAGGGGACATCCTTTCTGAGACCATCCTGGGAGATTGTAACCACGGACGCAAGTCTATCAGGAAGGGGAGCTGTTTGGGGTGCGAGAAAGGCACAGGGCAGGTGGACCTGAGAGGAGTCGAGTCTACCGATAAACATTCTGGAACTCCGAGCGATATTCAACGCTCTGAGGGCTTGGCCCCTCCTGGGGTCATCCTGATTCATAAGGTTCCAGTCAGACAACATCACCTTGGTGGCTTACATAAACCATCAAGGGGGAACGAGAAGCTCCCTAGCCATGAGGGAAGTATCTCGGATTCTGGAATGGGCAGAGAAACACAATTGTTCGCTCTCATCGATCCATATTCTGGGTGTGGACAACTGGGAAGCGGATTTTCTCAGACAATCGTTTCATCCAGGGGAATGGTCTCTCCATCCCAAGGTGTTTGAGGAGAACTGCATCAGATGGGGGACACCGGAGATAGACCTCATGGCGTCCAGACTCAACTTCAAGCTGCCCAGATACGGGTCGCGATCCAGGGATCCCCAGGCAGAGCTGATAGATGCCCTGGAGGATACCCTGTCACAGAGACCTGCTGGTTCAGGGTCCATTTCTTCACCAAAATTTTGATTCTCTGAGGCTGACTGCGTGGAGATTGAACGCCTTGTCTTAGCCAAGAGAGGATTTTCGGAGAGAGTGATTGATACTCTCGTTCAGGCCAGGAAGCCGGTCTCTCAGCGCATCTATCATAAGGTGTGGAGGACCTATTTGTCTCCTGGTGTGAGGAACATGGATATCCCTGGCACAAGGTTAGGGTATCCAGGATTCTGGCTTTTCTCCAGGATGGACTGGATAAGGGTCTTGCTGCCAGTTCCTCAAAGGGTCAGATTTCGGCTTTATCTGTACTGTTACACAAGAAGGTAGCGGAGCTTCCTGATATTCAGTCCTTTGTTCTGGCTCTGTCTAGGATAAGGCCTGTCTTTAGAAACTTTGCTCCTCCTTGGAGCTTGTACTTAGTTCTTAATATTTTGCAGAGGGCTCCGTTTGAGCCTATGCATGCGCTTGACATTAAACTTCTTACCTGGAAAGTCCAATTCCTAAAGGCTTTTGCATCTTCTTGCAGAGTCTCTGAGTTAGCGGCCTTGCAATGTGAGCCACCTTATCTAGTTTTTCACGCTGATAAGGCTGTTCGCACTGGATTAGGGTTTCTTCCCAAGGTTGTGTCGAATCGTAACATCAATCAGGAAATAGTAGTTCCTTCCTACTTGTAAAGCGGCAACTTAGTCTTCTTTACATACTTTTGCAAAATTTTACAAATTTGATGTTTTTGCTTTGGCGGATGCAGCTTTTGGGAGAAAGGTTCTGCAGGTGGTGGTGCCCTCAATTTAGGGTCCGCCTCCTTTTACCCTCCCATTTTTTTCATTCAGTGTCCTCTAGAGCTTGGGTATTTGTTCCCACAAGTAATGAATGAAGCAGTGCACTCACCTCCCATAAAAATGGAAAACATAAATTATGCTTACCTGATAATTTCATTTCCATCTGTTGGAGTCCACTGCTCCCAGCCGTTTCTCCGGTGGGCGGACCTAAATTTTATTTTATTCTTCTGGCACCATTTATACACTGATATTTCTCCTACTGTTCCTTGTTACCTTGGCAGAATGACTGGGAGATAAGAGGAGTGGGGGAGGTATTTAAACCTTTGGCTGAGGTGTCTTTGCCTCCTCCTGGTGACCAGGTTCTTAATTCCCACAAGTAATGAATGAAGCAGTGGACTCGCCTCCCACAGATGGAAATGAAATTATCAGGTAAGCATAATTTATATTTTTCAGCTTAATGTGATTCCATCTAGAATTGTCAAAACAGTTGGGCATTTCCCTTAACATATCATCCTCAATCTAATGGGGTTACCAAATGCTCTAACGAGTCATTAGAACAGTATATGTGATGTTCAGTCTCATCATTACCTCTCTAATTCTAATGTATTTAAAAAAAAATGTTTGTAAGTTTTTGATCCTTCCCATGTCTATGGACTATTCTGCTTTGGGGATTATTATTTTTTAATTTCTGATCAATGGGATCAGTGGAAAAAAAGCGCAGGACAACAAGGACTCTAAAAACCAGAAGAATCAGACAAACACGATCACCCAACCATTCCTTCAAAAGTGGGAGATTTATTCTATCTACTTGTAACATCAAACTATGTAAGTTCTCTACCAAGCTAGCATCCCATTACATTGTTCCCTTTAATATTATCCATCAGATTAACCCAGTTATATTTTAAAATACAGCTGTCACCTAGTGTTTAAACTGTTTCAAGCTAAACACTGGCCCATACCAGGGCAAATGCCATTTCATTTTTACCACTGAACTTGTATCATTTTGCCATTGGACCAGCAGAAAGAAAGGGTAAAAGAAGTTTGACACAAATATAAGCTAAACAATACCTGCAACAGTAGAAGCAGCAGTCTAATTAGACTTTAACTCAGCATAAAGGATTAACCAATAAGTGATCATGCAAAGGAATACTCTGGAAAACAGTCCGGAATCTAAGCTGTTGATTTCTTGGCAAAATACAACATTTAAAATTAGGGGGAGGCAAAAAGTGAGTTTAAAATCCTCTACTACGCACAAAATATAGAAAATAACTCATTGTGTAGTTCATTAACAAATCTAGACATGCTAGAAGGCTTGCTTTTCCCACAGAAAACCTCTGAATTTCATTGTTTCCAATGCAGCAAACGATTCTGGGTAAGATATGCAAATGAGGTTCACAATGACACACTTTTTTACTTCAAGTCTGCTAATTTTAAATGTTATATTTTGCCCAGAAATCAACTTCACCAAGCAGTGATTCAAACCTTCTCCCAGCTGATGAGTGGCAAACACCATGAAACAGGCTGTCCTGGGATGGTTCAAAATCACTGCACTAACCCTAGCTAAGCTTATAAGCTGTGTGAACAACGATTATCGGTTATTTGTAGAGCGCCAACAGATTCTGCAGCGCTATAAACAAAGGGGGCTACAACAAAACAATTATAGGGATCAAATGGGTAGAGGGCCCTGCCAAGAGTTGCACTGTTGTAGTCAGCTCTTAAGAAGGTAATCTACAAACAGCTGGACTCTTAGGCTTACATGCTAAGGGGGTTCAGGGGATAGCAATGGAGGAGTGGAACTGGTATAAAGTAAGGTTAGCATAGGTTGTATGCATCCCTGAACAGTAGAGTCTTTAATGAGCGCTTGAAGCTTTCAAAACTAGGGGAGAGTCTTGTGGAGCGAGGCAGAGAGTTCCACAAGATGGGAGCCAGTCTGGAGAAGTCCTGTAAACGGGAGTGTGATAAGGTAACCAGAGAGGAGGAGAGTAGGAGGTCATGAGCAGAGCAAAGGGGACAGGAAGGAGAGTATCTGGAGACAAGGTCTGAGATATAGGGGGGAGCAGTGCAGTTGAGGGCTTTGTATGTCAGAGTGAGAATTTTGTGTTTGATCCTAGAGGCAAGAGGAAGCCAGTGAAGGGATTGGTAGAGAGGTGCAGCAGATGAAGGACGACGTGTAAGGAAGAAGGCTGGCAGAGGCATTCATTATGGATTGTAAAGGAGCTAGGCGGCAGGTGGGGAGACCAGAAAGGACAGAGTTGCAGTAATCGAGGCGGGAAAGAATGAGAGTGGATTAAAATCTTAGTTGTGTCTTGTGTAAGGAAGTGTCTAATTTTAGAGATGTTTTTAAGGTGGAACCGGCAGGCTTTAGCCAAAGACTGAATGTGAGGAGTGAAAGAAAGATCTGAGTCAAAGGTGACCCAGAGACATCGGGCATGCGGGGTAGGGGTAATGATGGAGTTGTTGACAGTTATAGAGAGATTGGGGATGGAGATTTTGGAAGAAGGGGGGAAAATGAGGAGCTCAGTTTTGGAGAGATTTAGCTTGAGGTAGTGAGAGGACATCCAGGAAGAGATGTAAGAAAGATGGTTAGTGACACGGGCAAGGAAGGAGATAGGTCTAGTGCAGAGAAGTAGATTTGGGTGTCGTCGGCATACAAATGATATTGGAAACCGTGGGACTTTATTAGGGAACCTAGTGATGACGTGTAGATTGAGAAGAGAAGGGGACCGAGGACAGAGTCTTGTGGTACTCCGACAGAAAGTGGTGACGGGGCAGAGGAGGCCCCAGAGAAGGCTACACTAAAGGTATGGTTTGACATGTAGGAAGAGAGCCACGAAAGGGCTGTGTCACAGATGCCGAAGGATTGGAGGGTTTGGGTTTGGAGCAAAAGAGGGTGGTCAACAGTGTCAAAGGCTGCGGACAGATCAAGATTTGTTAATGAACTACACAATGAGTTATTTTATATATATATATATATATATATATATATATATATAAAACATAATTTTTATATAAATGAATTTCTTTCATGCTGGTGAGAGTCCATAAGCTAGTGACGTATGGGATATACATTCCTACCAGGAGGGGGCATAGTTTCCCAAACCTCAAATGCCTATAAATACACCTCTCACCTCACTCATACCGCAGTTTAACGTATAGCCAAGTTAGTGAGGTGTATAAGGAGTAAAAGCATAAAAAAAGAGGAACAGGATAAAAAAAATGTGCTTTAATAAAAAAAAATCATAACCCCAAAAAAATGGGTGGTTCTCATGGACTCTCGTCACCATGAAAGAAATTAATTTATCAGGTAAGTTCTTACATAAATTATGTTTTCTTTTATATAGGTGGCGAGATTCCATGAGCTAGTGACGTATCAGATATAATACCCAAGTCCACGAGTCACTAGAAAGGGAGGGATAAAATAAAAACAACTATTTCCGCTGAGAAAATTAATTAAAAAAATAAAGTTTTCTAAAAAATCCAAAGAACTTAAATCATAGGCACTAGAATCAAACTGAGACAGCTGCCTGAAGAACCTTTCTACCAAAAGCTGCTTCCGAAGAAGCAAAAACATAAAAATGGAAATATTTAGTAAAGATATGCAAAGAAGACCAAGTGGCTGCTTTGCAGATTTGATCAACCTAAGCTTCATTCTTGAAAACCCAAGATGTGGCAACTGATCTTGTAGAATGAGCTGTTATTCTCTGAGGCGGAGACTGCCCCACCTCTAAAGAAGCTTTGTGAATCAGAAGTTTCAACCAAGATACCAAAGAAATGGCAGAGGCTTTCTGATCTTTTCTGGAACCAGAAAAAATAACAGACTAGAAGTCTTTCTGAAATCTTAAGTAGCCTAAATATAATATTTCAAAGCTCTTACCACATCCAAAGAATGTAAAGACCTTTCAAGAGTATTCTTACGATTAGGACACAAGAAAGGAACAATAATTTCCCTATTGATGTTGTTAGAATTCACAACTTAAGGCAAAAATTTAACAAAATCCGCAAAACAGCTTATCTTGATGGAAAATCAGATAAGGAGACTCGCAAGAGAGAGCAGACAATTCAGAAACTCTTCTAGCAGAAGAGATAGCCAAGAGAAATAACACTTTCCAAAAAAGTAGTTTAACCCCTTAACGGCCGAGGACGTGCCAGGAACGTCCTACAAAAAAAGACCCTTAATAACCAAGGATGTTCCTGGCACGTCCTCTGGTCTTTCAAGCGGTGGAAGCGATCCTGATCGCTTACAGAAGCTTTTATGGTATTGCAGTAGTGCCTCGATATTGAGGCATCCTGCAATACCATTTTTTAAAAACAGATGCAGAGATAGTCACTCTGTGGCCCTCTCTGCACCGGTAGCAATGGTGCCGATCGGATCATTGTTGGTGGGTGGGAGCATTAGCAGGGAGGCAGGTGGGCGGCCAATTAAAATAAATGGGTAGGAGGGAGAGGAAGAGGGAACAATAAAGATTGTAGGATCTGGGAGGGGGAGGGGGGCTGCTACACTACAGAAAAATGATATTTATATTTTTTTTTGGGGGGGGGGGCAAAATGGGTACTGGCAGACAGCTGCCAGTACCCAAGATGGTGGCAAATAGGTAGCGGGGGAGGGTTAGAGAGCTGTTTGGAGGAGATCAGGGAGGCTGGGGGCTAAGGGAGGATCCATCAGAGCTACATAATTATTATTTTAAAAAATACATTTAAAAAAAAAAAGCCTTTTATTTTAGTACTGGCAGACTTTCTGCCAGTACTCAAGATGGCAGGGTCAATTGTGGGGTGGGGGAGGGAAGAGAGCAGTTTGGGAGGGATTAGGGGGTGGGGTGTGTCAGGTGGGAGGCTGATCTCTACACTAAAGCTAAAATTAACGCTGCAAGCTACTTACAAGCTACCTAATAAACCCCTTCACTGCTGGGCATAATACAAGTGTGGTGCGCAACGGCATTTAGCGGCCTTCTAATTGCCAAAAAGCAACCCCAAAGCCATATATGTCTGCTATTTCTGAACAAAGGAGATCCCAGAGAAGAATTTACAACCATTTGTGCCATAATTGCACAAGCTGTTTGTAAATAATTTCAGTGAGAAACCTAAAGTTTGTAAAAAAAAGTTTGTGAAAAAGTAAACAATTTATTTTATTTGATCGCATTTGGCGGTGAAATCGTGGCATGAATATACCAAAAGCGGCCTAGATCAATACTTTGGATTTTCTACTACACTACACTAAAGCTAAAATTAACCCTACAAGCTCCCTAATTAACCCCTTCTCTGCTGGGCATAATACACGTGGTGCGCAGCGGCATTTAGCGGCCTACTAATTACCAAAAAGCAACGCCAAAGCCATATATGTCTGCTATTTCTGAACAAAGGGGATCCAAGAGAAGCATTTACAACCATTTGTGCCATAATTGCACAAGCTGTTTGTAAATAATTTCAGTGAGAAACCTAAAATTGTGAAAAATGTAACAATTTTTTTTATTTGATCGCATTTGGCGGTGAAATAGTGGCATGAAATATACCAAAATGGGCCTAGATCAATACTTGGGGGAATCTACTACACTACACTAAAGCTAAAATTAACCCTGTTCCAATCAGCCAATGGAATGCAAGCTCAATCCTATTGACTGATTGGATCAGCCAATAGGATTTTTTCTACCTTAATTCCGATTGGCTCCTAGAATTCTATCAGCCAATCGGAATCTAAGGGACGCCATCTTGGATGACATCATTTAAAGGTACCTTCAATCGTCGTTAGTCCGTCAGAAGAAGAGGATGCTCCGCGCCGGATGTCTTGAAGATGGAGCCGCTCCACATCGGAAGGACGAAGATAGAAGATGCCGTCTGGATGAAGACTTCTGCCCGTCTGGAGGACCACTTCTGCCGGCTTCCTTTAGGACATCTTGCCGCTTGGATGAAGACTTCGTCCCGGTAAGTGAATTTTCGGGGGTTAGTGTTGGGATTTTTTAAGGGTGTATTGGGTGGGTTTATTTTTTAGGTTAGGGCTTTGGGCAGCAATAGAGCTAAATTCCCTTTTAAGGGTAAGCCCATCCAAATGCCCTTTTCAGAGCAATGGGGAGCTTAGTTTATTTAATTAAGCTTTTATTTGGGGGGTTGTTTGTGTGGGTGGTGGGTTTTACTGTTGGGGGGTGTTTGTATTTTTTATTTACAGGTGACAGAGCTGATTTCTTTGGGGCAATGCCCCGCAAGAGGCCCTTTTAAGGGCTATTGGTAATTTAGTTTAGGCTAGGTTTTTTTTTTTTATTTTGGGGGGGCTTTTTTTATTTTGATAGGGCTATTAGGTGTAATTAGTTTAAAGATCTGTAATTTGTTTTTTATTTTCTGTAATTTAGTGGGGTTTTTTGTGATTTAGCTAATTTAATTTAATTTATTTAATTGTATTTAATGTAGGTAATTTATTTAATTATAGTGTAAGGTTAGGTGTTATTGTAACTTAGGTTAGGTTTTATTTTACAGGTCAATTTGTATTTATTTTAGCTTGGTAGTTAGTAAATAGTTAATAATTATTTAGTAACTATTAAAATAAATAAAAACTTGCCTGTAAAATAAAAATAAACCCTAAGCTAGCTACAATGTAACTATTAGTTATATTGTAGCTAGGTTAGGGTTTATTTTCTAGGTATTTAGTTTTAAATAGGAATTATTTAGTTAATGATAGTAATATTTATTTAAATTATATTTAAGTTAGGGGGTGTTAGGGTTAGACTTAGATTTAGGGGTTAATACATTTAATATAGTGGCGGCGATGTTGGGGGCGGCAGATTAGGGGTTAATAAGTGTAGGTAGGTTGCAGTGACGTTGGGGGCGGCAGATTAGGGGTTAATTAATATAATGTAGGTGTCAGCGATGTTGGGGGCAGCAGATTAGGGGTTAATAAGAATAATGTAGGTGGCAGCGTGTACGGAGCAGCAGATTAGGGGGTTAATAAGTATAATGCAGGTGTCGGCAATGTCGGGGGCGGCAGATTATGGGTTAATAAGTGTAAGATTAGGGGTGTTTAGACTCGGGGTTCATGTTATGGTGTTAGGTGTAAACATAAAATGTGTTTCCCCATAGGAATGAATTGGGCTGCGTTACTGAGTTTTACGCTGCTTTTTTGCAGGTGTTAGACTTTTTCTCAGCCGGCTCTCCCCATTGATGTCTATGGGGAAATCGTGCACGAGCATGTACGACCAGCTCACAGCTCACTTAAGCAGTGCTAATATTGGAGTGCGGTATGGAGCACAATTTTGCTCTACGCTCACTTCTTGCCTTTTAACGCCGGGTTTGTAAAAACTTGTAATACCTGTAATACCAGCACTGCAGGTAAGTGAGCGGTGAGAAAAAACTGCTGGTTAGCACCGCACAGCTCATAACACAAGACTCGTAATCTGGCCGCTAGTTTGTGAAAAAGTAAACTTTTTTTTTATTTGATCGCATTTGGCGGTGAAATGGTGGCATGAAATATACCAAAATGGGCCTAGATCAATACTTTGAGTTGTCTACTAAAAAGCAATGTAGACATGTCAAGGGATATTCAGGGATTCCTGACAGATGTTCCAATGTAACTATCGCTAATTTTGAGAAAACAAAATGGTTTGGAAATAGCAAAGTGCTACTTGTATTTATTGCCCTATAACTTACAAAAAAAGCAAAGAACATGTAAACATTGGATATTTCTAAACTCAGGAAAAAAATTAGAAACTATTAAGCATAGGAGTTTTTTTGGTGGTTGTAGATGTGTAACAGATTTTGGGGGTCAAAGTTTGAAAAAGTGGGGTTTTTTTTCATTCATTTTTTCATCATATTTTACATATTTTTTATAGTAAATTATAAGATATGATGAAAATAATTGTATCTTTAGAAAGTCCATTTAATGGCGAGAAAAACGGTATATAATATGTTTGGGTACAGTAAATGAGTAAAAGGAAAATTACAGCTAAACACAAACACTGCAGAAATGCAAAAATAGCCTTGGTCCCAGACGATCAACACATGGAAAAGTACTCTGGTCATGAAGGGGTTAATGTCCAAAAAATGCCTAGGCTCAAAAAGACTGCAAAGTCTTTAATACCAAATTTAGACTTCAAGAAGTTGAGATAAATTAAATAACAGGTTTGATATGAGTCAAAATATGTATGAAACAGTGAACATCAGGAAGATTAGCAATCTTTCTGTGAAATAAAACAGAAAGAGCATAGGTTTGTTCTTTCAAAGTATTGGCAGACAAACCATTATCCAAACCATCCTGAAGAAACTGTACAATCCTAGGAATTCTAAAAGAATGCCAATAATAATCATGAGTGGAACACTATGAAATATAGGTTTTCCAAACCTTTTGATATATTTTCCTTGAAACAGGTTTACGAGCCTATATCATAGTGTTAATTACAGATTCAGAGAAACCTCTATGACTAAGGACTAAGCGTTCAATTTCCATGTCTTCAAATTTAGAGATTTGAGATCCGGATGGAAAAACAGGCCTTGAGACAGAAGGTCTGGTTTTAGAGGAAGTGACCAAGGTTGGCAACAGGACATTCGGACAAGGTCCGCATACCAGAACCTGTGAGGCCATGCTGGTGCTATCAGAAACACATAAGATCGTTCTATTATGATCTTTGAGATCACTCTTGGAAGAAGAACCAGAGGTGGAAAAATGTAAGCAGGTTGGTAAAACCATGAAACTACTAGAGCATCCATCAATTCCGCCTGAGGATCCCTCGGCCTTGAGAGGTATCTGGAAAGTTTCTTGTTTAGATAAGAAGCCATCACATCTATGTCTGGAAAAACACATCTGGATGGAGAGACCACTCCCCCAGATGTAAAGTCTGACGGCTGAGATAATCCGCTTCACAATTGTCTATACCTGGTATATCAATCACAGTGATTAGACAAGAGTTGGATTCCACCCAAGAAAGCATTAGAGATACTTCTTTCATTGCTAGGGGACTGCGAGTCCCCCCTTGATGATTGACTTATGCCACTGTTGTGACATTGTCTGTTTGAAACCTAATATACGATTCTCTCTTAATAGAGGCCAAGTCAGAAGAGCTCTGAAAATAACACAGAGTTCTAAGATATAGATTGGTAACCTAGCCTCTCGAGGATTCCAAACTCCTTGTGCTGTTAGAGACCCCCAAACAGCTCCCTAACCTGTGAGACGTGCATCTGTTGTGATCACCATTTAGGTAGGATGAACAAAGGAGGCCCCTTGAACAATAAGATGATGGTTTAACCACCAAGTCAGAGAGAGTTGAGTGTTGGGATTTAAGTATATCAGTTGTGATATCTGAGTATAATCCCTGCACCATTGGTGCCACATGCAAAGCTGTAGAGGTCTCATATGAAAACAAGCAAAAAGGATCATGTCCGATGCTGCAATCATGAGAACTAAAACTTACATGCACATAGCCACTGAAGGGAATTATAAGAGACTGAAGGTTTAGACAAGCTGAAACCAATCTCAAATGTCTCTTTCCTGTTAGGGATAGAGTTATGGACACTGAATCTATCTGGAAATCTATTGAGCTAGTACCAAGTTATCATCCAAATAAGGAAACCACTGCAATACTCTGCTCTCTGATTACAGATAGAGGGGCACCTTAAACTATTAAGAATATTCTTGGTGCTGTTGCAAGGCCATACAGAAGAGCGACAAATTGGTAATGCTTGTTTAGAAAAGAGAATCTCAGAAAATGATAGTGATCTGGATGAATCGGATTGTGAAGGTAAGCTTCCTGTAAGTCTATTGAGGACATGAAGTGACCTTGCTGAACAAAAGGCAGAATAGTCCTTATAGTCACTATCTTAAAAGTTGGGACTTTTACAAAATGATTTAATGTTTTCAGATCCAAAATTGGTCTGAACGAATTTTCCTTCTTTGGTACAATGAATAGATTTGAATAAAAATCCCAATCCTTGTTCCGGCTGTGGAACCGGGATAATTACCCCTGAAAGTTAGATAATTCAGAATCTGAAGACAACTGCTGTGCTAAACTGTCCAACCAAAAAGTAGAAACAGCAGCAACATCAGCCCTAGATATAACAGGTCTAAGAAAATAGCCAGTATGAAAATATGCCCTTCTTATATAAGTTACAAACTTCCTATCTAAAGGATCCTTAAAAGAAATACTGTCTTCCATTGGAATAGTAGTATGGCAAGAGTGAAAATTGCCCCATCAACTTTAGGAACTGTTTCCCAAAGTTCTAAAATGGCTACAGGTAAAGGATAAAATTTCTTAAACCTAGAAGAAGGGTTAAAAGAGGTACCAGGCTTAGACCATTCTTTAGCAATCACATTAGAGATAGCGTAAGGAATAGGAAATACTTCAGGAGTAATAACAGTAGTCTTAAATACAGAATTTAGACAATTACTAGCTTATCATCAGGAGGTTTAGACTCCTCAATAGAAAAAAGTAAAAAAAAAAGTAAACAAAACTTCCTTTAAGAGAGAACGAATATATTCTAACTTAAATAAAAAAGATTTGTCTATATCTGTCTCTGACGTGACATTCTTTGAATCAGAGTAAACCACATCAGTAGAGGATACATAAGTATGCTGAAGTTCAGAACTTAATTCACTAGGTTTAGGAAAATGTTGCAAAACCCTTTTATGTTTATTTGAAGGCAAAATAGCAGTCATTGCCTTCTTTATAGCTGCAGCAATACCATCTTACATGTCTGCAGTAATGCTATGTACATTAAACTGAGATAAAATAACAGTGGGTGTATTTTTACTCATAGATATATTATCAGCATTTAATAATTTGTCAAAAACAAGAGCCACATAATAAAGCTGAATAATTTAGATCAGCTTTAATACAACAAACATACTTAGATTTGGTAAATACATGTTTAGGCCGCTCAAATCCTATGGTAATATCAGAGGCAGGTTTAATTTGAGACATAATTGCAAAAAAACTAAATTTGAAGAAAAAAATAATAATTCTGCAAATTTATATATTTATATCCATGCTCCTATATACTGTATGATATATATAACAGGCTTGAGAGAATGGATACAGAGTGAAAATTTATTAAAAAAAAAAAAGGATTAATAAAATAATGCTTCATGAAAGCTCTCTAAGGCCTAGATTTGGAGTTTGGAGGTAGCCGTGAAAACCAGCGTTAGAGGCTCCTAACGCTGGTTTTAGGCTACCGCCGGTATTTGGAGTCAGTCAAAAAAGGGTCTAACGCTCACTTTTCAGCCTCGACTTTTCCATACCGCAGATCCCCTTACGTCAATTGCGTATCCTATCTTTTCAATGGGATCTTTCTAACTCCGGTATTTAGAGTCGTGGCTGAAGTGAGCGTTAGAATTCTAACGACCAAACTCCAGCCGCAGAAAAAAGTCAGTAGTTAAGAGCTTTCTGGGCTAACGCCGGTTCATAAAGCTCTCAACTACTGTGCTCTAAAGTACACTAACACCCATAAACTACCTATGTACCCCTAAACCGAGGTCCCCCCACATCGCCGCCACTCGATTCAATTTTTTTAACCCCTAATCTGCCGACCGCCACCTACGTTATCCTTATGTACCCATAATCTGCTGCCCCTAACACCGCCGACCCCTATATTATATTTATTAACCCCTAACCTGCCCCCCACAACGTCGCCGCCACCTACCTACAATAATTAACCCCTAATCTGCCGACCGCAAAGAGCCGCCACCTACATTATAGCTATGTACCCCTAATCTGCTGCCCATAACACCGCCGACCCCTATGTTATATTTATTAACTTATTAACCCCTAATCTGCCGAGCGGACCGCACCGCTACTATAATAAAGTTATTAACCCCTAATCCGCCTCACTAACCCTATAATAAATAGTATTAACCCCTAATCTGCCCTCCCTAACATCGCCGACACCTAACTTCAAACATTAACCCCTAATCTGCCGACTGGAGCTCACCGCTATTCTTATAAATGTATTAACCCCTAAAGCTAAGTCTAACCCTAACACTAACACCCCCCTAAGTTAAATATAATTTAAATCTAACGAAATTAATTAACTCTTATTAAATAAATTATTCCTATTTAAGCTAAATACTTACCTGTAAAATAAATCCTAATATAGCTACAATATAAATTATAATTATATTACAGCTATTTTAGGATTTATATTTATTTTACAGGTAACTTTGTATTTATTTTAACCAGGTACAATAGCTATTAAATAGTTAAGAACTATTTAATAGCTAAAATAGTTAAAATAATTACAAAATTACCTGTAAAATAAATCCTAACCTAAGTTACAATTAAACCTAACACTACACTATCAATAAATTAATTAAATAAAATACCTACAATTAAACCTAACACTAAACTATCAATACATTAATTAAATACAATATCTACAAATAAATACAATGAAATTAACTAACTAAAGTACAAAAAATAAAAAAGAACTAAGTTACAAAAAATAAAAAAATATTTACAAACATCAGAAAAATATTACAACAATTTTAAACTAATTACACCTACTCTAAGCCCCCTAATAAAATAACAAAGCCCCCCAAAATAAAAATTGCCCTACCCTATTCTAAATTACAAAAGTTCAAAGCTCTTTTACCTTGCCAGCCCTGAACAGGGCCCTTTGCGGGGCATGCCCCAAGAAATTCAGCTCTTTTTCCTGTAAAAAAACACAGGATGTTCCGTGTCGGAGGTCTGCAAGATGGATCCGGAAGACAGAAGATTGAAGATGCCGTTGATAGAAGACTTCAGCTGGATCATGGACCTCTTCAGCTCCCGCTTGGATGATGACTTCAGCCAGATCATGGACCTCTTCAGCTCCCGCTTGGATGATGACTTCAGCCGCATCATGGACATCTTCAGCCCCCTGCTTGGGCTTGGATCAGGACATCGGAGGAGCTCTTCTGGATCGATCGGTGAACCTGGTATGGTGAAGATAAGGTAGGAAGATCTTCAGGGACTTAGTGTTAGGTTTATTTAAGGGGGGTTTGGGTTAGATTAGGGGTATGTGGGTGGTGGGTTGTAATGTTGGGGGGGGTATTGTATGTGTTTTTTTACAGGAAAAAGAGCTGAATTTCTTGGGGCATGCCCCGCAAAGGGCCCTGTTCAGGGCTGGTAAGGTAAAAGAGCTTTGAACTTTTGTAATTTAGAATAGGGTAGGGCATTTTTTATTTTGGGGGGCTTTGTTATTTTATTAGTGGGCTTAGAGTAGGTGTAATTAGTTTAAAATTGTTGTAATATTTTTCTGATGTTTGTAAATATTTTTTATTTTTTGTAACTTAGTTTTTTTTTATTTTTTGTACTTTAGTTAGTTTATTTCATTGTATTTATTTGTAGATATTGTATTTAATTAATGTATTGATAGTGTAGTGTTAGGTTTAATTGTAGGTAATTGTAGGTATTTTATTTAATTAATTTATTGATAGTGTAGTGTTAGGTTTAATTGTAGGTAATTGTAGGTATTTTATTTAATTAATTTATTGATAGTGTAGTGTTAGGTTTAATTGTAACTTAGGTTAGGATTTATTTTACAGGTAATTTTGTAATTATTTTAACTATTTTAGCTATTAAATAGTTATTAACTATTTAATAGCTATTGTACCTGGTTAAAATAAATACAAAGTTACCTGTAAAATAAATATAAATCCTAAAATAGCTATAATATAATTATAATTTATATTGTAGCTATATTAGGATTTATTTTACAGGTAAGTATTTAGCTTTAAATAGGAATAATTTATTTAATAAGAGTTAATTAATTTTGTTAGATTTAAATTATATTTAACTTAGGGGGGTGTTAGTGTTAGGGTTAGACTTAGCTTTAGGGGTTAATACATTTATTAGAATAGCGGTGAGCTCCAGTCGGCAGATTAGGGGTTAATGTTTGAAGTTAGGTGTCGGCGATGTTAGGGAGGGCAGATTAGGGGTTAATACTATTTATTATAGGGTTAGTGAGGCGGATTAGGGGTTAATAACTTTATTATAATAGCGGTGCGGTCCGCTCGGCAGATTAGGGGTTAATAAGTGTAGGCAGGTGGAGGCGACATTGTGGGGGGCAGATTAGGGGTTAATAAATATAATATAGGGATCGGCGGTGTTAGGGGCAGCAGATTAGGGGTACATAGGGATAATGTAAGTAGTGGCGGTTTACGGAGCGGCAGATTAGGGGTTAATAATAATATGCAGGGGTCAGCGATAGCGGGGGCGGCAGATTAGGGGTTAATAAGTGTAAGGTTAGGGGTGTTTAGACTCGGGGTACATGTTAGAGTGTTAGGTGCAGACGTAGGAAGTGTTTCCCATAGCAAACAATGGGGCTGCGTTAGGAGCTGAACGTGGCTTTTTTGCAGGTGTTAGGTTTTTTTTCAGCTCAAACAGCCCCATTGTTTTCTATGGGGGAATCGTGCACGAGCACGTTTTTCAAGCTGGCCGCTTACGTAAGCAACTCTGGTATCGAGAGTTGCAGTGGCGTTAAATATGCTCTACGCTCCTTTTTTGGAGCCTAACGCAGCCATTCTGTGGACTCTCAATACCAGAGTTATTTTAAAGGTGCGGCCAGAAAAAAGCCAGCGTTAGCTACGCGGGTCGTTACCGACAAAACTCTAAATCTAGCCGTAAGTGTTGACAGAGAATACTGAATGAGCTGGGGGTGGAGCTTATAATGGCAAAATTATGACACGTCACACTATGACATAAATAGCATCATCACATGGACGACATGCAAAGCTGAGGATTTATAATACACCTATCACTCTAAAAAGCAGGTAAGACGTTTGATTGCATATACAAACAAAAATGAACCTAAATAAAGACTAATGGATACTTCTATTATAGCTGCAAAAAATGTGATTATCAACATTCCATGAGACTAACATAATACTCAGCATCCTAATTTATAAATAAATTACTAGCTCCAAAAAAAACCCTGTATGTTTCACAGACTCTACCAACCTAGACAAATATTTAGCCACCAATAAAGTGGCTAAAAAGAGCACTGAATTACTGGCTCAAGGCATGTACACAAACAATATATAACAACTTAAAAAGTGCCCAATCCATAGCTGAGAGTGTCTTATATAATAAAAGTATATACTTACCGTGTAAGACACCTGTTACGGTTACCCTTAGTCTCGCTGAGAGATGGACCGCTTAGTAGCCTGGATCCCTATTGCTAAAGAGGGGAGAAGCTGCTTTCCATAGTATTCTATATGAGTCTCGCAAATATAGAATAATCTCCCTTAGCTGCAGTACAGCTAGGATACCCTTCTGCCCACAAAAACGAGTCAACGCTGCGATTGAGGGTCAAAACAAGAACTCAGGACTGGGATGCCCAGCCTGCTTTTTATTAAGGTTACATGCACACAGGGCACTCCCAGGGGGAGAGGGGGGGAAGCACAAAATCCCCCATCAAACATTTAGATAGAGAGCACTGTCCTTTGACAGGCCACAATAGGATTACAGTACTTAAGATAACAAGTTTACAAGTTCATCTTATCAATTAGCAGTCTGGCTCCAGAGGTGATTAGACAATAGTTTCTGAAAGCTGAAAAAAAAGAGTTAACTCTTTATGAAATGAAACTTGTTACGGTTTTCTTGGAGCCCTTCTTAGGCGCTGGCTTGCTGGTTCAGGCATTGCTGCTGGGAAATAAGCTCTTCACAACAAAATAACTAATGCTTCTGTAACATTGCTCCCTTTCTGTGGAACACTCTGGCAGACACGGTCTGACCCCTTTTCGGGGCAGACTAAGGCTGTCCAGACCGCTGATTATGCGGGGCTGAGGTCGGTTTGTCTGGACAACCCGTCGGCGTTGCCATTCTGTTTCCCAGGTCTGTAAGTAATGGTGAAATTGAAGGGTTGCAACGATAAGCTCCAACGTAATAGCCTGCCGTTATCTCCAGAGACCCGGTTCAGCCACACCAACGGGTTATGGTCGGTGACCAGAGTGAACTCCTGACCATATAAATAGGGAGTCAATTTCTTTAATGCCCACACCAAAGCCAAACACTCCTTTTCGACCGCTGCATAGCTGACTTCGCGGGGCAGGAGCTTCCGGCTGATGTAGGCAACTGGATGCTCCCCTCCATCTTCGCCTACTTGGCTGAGGACGGCTCCCAGCCCGAACATGGAAGCATCTGTATGGACGATAAAACGTTTGTTAAGGGCTGGGGCCGCCAAGACAGGAGCGTTAATTAGAGCATTTTTGAGAGCCTGGAAAGCCGTTTCACAGTGGGGAGACCACAGGACCTGTCGAGGTAAGTTCTTCTTGGTCAAGTCAGTCAGGGGTTTGGCAAGTGTGCTGTAGTCTGGTACGAACCGTCTATAGTACCCTGCCGTGCCCAGGAAGGCTAGGACCTGAGTCTTAGTGATGGGGGTGGGCCAATTGGCGACAGCTTCTATTTTGGCCGGCTCTGGTCGCTGCTTTCCACACCCCACCCGGTGACCCAGGTACTGTACCTCGGCCATCCCAAAGTGGCATTTTTCTGGCTTCAGAGTCAGGCCAGCAGCCCGGATCTGATCCAGAACCATTCCCACATGAGCTAAGTGGTCCTCCCAGGACTCACTGTGGATCGCTATGTCGTCCAGGTAGGCGCAAGCAAAACTCTGGAAGCCATCCAGGAGCCTATCCACCAAGCGCTGGAATGTAGCTGGGGCATTCTTCATCCCAAACGGCATTACCCTAAACTGATATAAGCCGAATGGGGTGACGAATGCCGACTTGGGGATAGCCTCCGGGGCCAGGGGAATCTGCCAGTAACCTTTGCAGAGGTCAATAGTGGTCAGGTAATTTCCCCTGGCTATACGATCGAGTAGCTCGTCTACCCTGGGCATAGGGTAAGCGTCCGTCACGGTATTTTCATTGAGCCTCCGATAGTCTACGCAGAACCGGGTGGTCCCATCTTTCTTGGGCACCAAGACAACTGGGGAGGCCCAGGGACTATCGGAGGGCTCAATTACCCTGAGCTGGAGCATCTCATCGATCTCCTTCTTCATTCCTGTCCTAACTGCTTCGGGGATTCGGTACGGAGCCTGGCGCAAGGGAGCTTGTCCCGGAGTATCTACCTGGTGGGTGGTTAAAGTAGTGTACCCTGGCTTCGGGGAGAAGGTGAGGTGTTTGGACTGGAGGAGTTGGTTGAGCTGCTCCCTTTCAGTGGGGCTAAGTCGGTCCCCTATCTGAACCTGCGCCCCTATACCTGTGGGGAGGCTCTTTTCTAATAGGTCTGGAATGGGTAAACTGTCGGGGTCTTCCTGAGGGGAACAACATACGGCCGTCACGTTCTCTGGTCGCTCAAAATATTCCTTGAGCATGTTTACATGGAATGTCTTTCTAAGATTGTTGTCGTGGCAGCTAGCTATCACATAAGTGGTGTCTCCCCTTTTCTCTACGATCTGGTAGGGACCCTGCCAGGACGCCTGCAATTTGTCTGTCTTCACCGGCTTAAGTACTAACACCTTTTGTCCTATGGTGAAGATTCTCTTTCGGGCCCCCCGATCGTACCATACTTTCTGTCTTCTCTGGGCCAACTGGAGATTAGCCCGCACGGATTTGGCTAATTGCTCCATTCGGTCCCTGAGTTCCAGCACGTATGGCACAATTGGGACACCGTCAGCCTCCATCTCTCCCTCCCAGTGCTCCCGGATCAGGTTTAGGGGTCCCCGTACCTTTCTTCCGTAGAGCAACTCGAAGGGAGAGAACCCTGTCGTTTCCTGGGGTACCTCCCGATAAGCAAATAGGAGGTGCGGCAGGAAGCGTTCCCAGTCTCGGTATTCCTGAGTGAACGTCTTGAGCATTTGCTTGAGGGTCCCATTGAACCTCTCACACAGCCCGTTCGTCTGGGGGTGGTATGGGGAGCTTAGGAGGGACTTAATTTTGCAAACCTGCCAGAGTTGTTGGGTCAATTCAGCCGTAAATTGGGTGCCTCGGTCGGATAGGATTTCTTTTGGAAATCCTACCCGGGAGAACACCTGTACTAGTGCATTCGCTACCGTATCCGCTTGTATGTTGGATAGGGCAACAGCCTCTGGGTACCTGGTAGCGTAGTCCACTACGGTAAGAATGTATCGCTTACCGGAGGGACTAGGGGTAGCCAGTGGTCCCACTAGGTCAATAGCAACCCGGCTGAAGGGTTCCTCTACAATGGGCATATTTACTAGCTGGGCTTTAGGGTGATCGCCTCGCCTTCCTACTCGTTGACACACATCGCAGGTGTTACAGTAAGTTCTAACGTCAGCGTGCACCCCTGGCCAAAAGAACGTGTGAGTAATGCGGTGTAGGGTACGGGTAACGGCTAGGTGGCCTGCTAAGGGGATGTCGTGGCCTATTTTGAGGATTTCTTGACGGTATTTGTGGGGCACTACCAGCTGTCGCCTACGCTGTCCCCTTTTCTCTGTCCAGCGGTATAGTTTCCCTTTTTCCCATAAGAATGTTTCGTTATCTGCCCCGCCCCCTCCGGTCTCTGCTCGTTCCCGGTACTTTTGTAAGGTCGGGTCAGTCTTAGACTCTGCCTCGAAAGCATCTGGGGTGTCCCAGGGTATGGGGCCTAACCTGTCAGGCAAGGTCGGGGTAGGTCTTACCTGTGTCTCCCGCACTGGTGAAAGCTCTCGCTCCGTCCGGGCTTGGGCCCGTGTAGTCACTGGGTCCGCCTCGTTGTTGCATACTGGAGCATAGGCAGAAGTCATGGGGCCCAAATCGTTGCCCAGTAGTACTTCGGCAGGTAAATTATCCATTAGGCCCACGTTCACAGCCCCCTTTCCCGCTCCCCAATCAAGATGCACTTTAGCTGTTGGAATTTTGTACACATCCCCCCCCACCACTCTAACGGCCACAGTCTGTCCGGATCGCTTGTGCTCTGGCACCAAATGACTCTGTACCAGCGTGATAGTAGCCCCTGTGTCTCGCAATCCCTCGGTAGATCGCCCCTCGAGCCATACCCTCTGCCGATGGTGCTGGCGGTTATCTGAGGCAGCATATACAGGGTCTGCCTCGTGAAGCGGCCCCACATATCCCTCCATAGGGGCCTCTTGGTTAACACAGAGGGCCCGGGCCGGACGATAGGACCCAGAGGGGTAATTGTAATTCCTGGGTGTCTGGTGCGTATTAAGGGGGCAGCTAGCCATGAAATGCCCTGGTTGCTTGCATCGGTGGCAAGTCGGTCTGGGACGCTCAGAGCTGTTATTGGGTGGTCCTGAGTGTCGGATGGGCCCTGTGGGCACCGGGGCTCGGAATTCAGCACGAGGGGGTGCATGGTAAACCTCTCTGGGTTCGACCCGTGCTGGAGCTCGGTAGTTCATGGGTTCGTGAAGACGGGAGTCATAATGTTCATCGGCCAATTTGGCTGCTTCTTCTAAGGTAGAAGGCCGCCTGTCTCGCAGCCATTCCTTCCCTTGCTGTTCCATGCCATTATAAAAATGTTCTAAGAGAAACAATTGTAAAATTTCCTCCCCAGTCACCGCTTTACTTCCGCTCAGCCAGTGATTTGCCGCTCTCCGCATTCGGTGCGCCCATTCCATATGGGTATCGTTAGGCTTCTTTTCCGTGCCCCGAAACTGTCGGCGATACGTGTCCGGAGTTACAGCGTACCGTCGCAACAGTGTCTCCTTAACTAGCTCATACTGTGTCACTTCCTCAGCACCCAGAGTACGAAAGGCTTCCAGGGCTCGCCCGGATAGTTTCCCAGACAATATCGTGGGCCACTCTCTGTTGGGAATCTGGTGCAGGGCACATTGCCTTTCGAAGTCCGCCAAATATTCATCAATCCCTGTCTCGCTCTCTAGGAAGGGTCGAAATGCCGCATAGGGTATCTTGGGCCTCCCAGCATTTTCGACAGGGATGATTACCTGCGGGGTTTCAGCATTGCGGTGTGCGTTCGCTAGGTTGAGTTCGTGGGCTCGAGTCTCTCGTATATCCTCGTCCGCCTCCGCCATCAACTGCTGTACCAATTCCATGGAGGGGTTCGGCCCGTATAATGAGAGCCTTTCCCGAACAATCCTGGTTTTTTCGTCACTAATCGTGGTCGGTGTTTCCGCCATTGTGAAGCTCTGATCCAGTTCGGTCAATTCTGCGATCAGCTCTCTCCTCGGCCGGTTGCTGGCGTACCCCCCTCTGCTTTCAAGTAAATCCTTTAGGGTTGTACGCTTCAATTTTTCGTAAGCGCTCTCCATCCGTTCTGTACCTCTCCTAGGAAATCCAGGAAAATCCCGCCGCTGCCGCCAAATGTTACGGTTACCCTTAGTCTCGCTGAGAGATGGACCGCTTAGTAGCCTGGATCCCTATTGCTAAAGAGGGGAGAAGCTGCTTTCCATAGTATTCTATATGAGTCTCGCAAATATAGAATAATCTCCCTTAGCTGCAGTACAGCTAGGATACCCTTCTGCCCACAAAAACGAGTCAACGCTGCGATTGAGGGTCAAAACAAGAACTCAGGACTGGGATGCCCAGCCTGCTTTTTATTAAGGTTACATGCACACAGGGCACTCCCAGGGGGAGAGGGGGGGAAGCACAAAATCCCCCATCAAACATTTAGATAGAGAGCACTGTCCTTTGACAGGCCACAATAGGATTACAGTACTTAAGATAACAAGTTTACAAGTTCATCTTATCAATTAGCAGTCTGGCTCCAGAGGTGATTAGACAATAGTTTCTGAAAGCTGAAAAAAAAGAGTTAACTCTTTATGAAATGAAACTTGTTACGGTTTTCTTGGAGCCCTTCTTAGGCGCTGGCTTGCTGGTTCAGGCATTGCTGCTGGGAAATAAGCTCTTCACAACAAAATAACTAATGCTTCTGTAACAACACCCATCCAAATATAGCAGACAGCCAAACCAGTACTGAAACATATCAGCAGATGTAATGGTATAAGAGTATATTGTCGATCTATAAAGGGAGGCAGCAGATGAATCCCTGCGACCGATTAACCTTATGAAAAGCTTTCCCATAGGCAAAAACATCATCAGGCAATACTCCCTTCACATCCCTCAAATACTGCACTTAGAGAAGAACTGGGCTTCAAAATGCTTAGAAGAGCCTTTCACTGAAGAAATCAACACATTATGCTTCACCACCTCCTAAGGAGGCAAAGTTTGTAAAATGGAGGTATGAGTGAGGTGGCAGGTGTATTTATAGGCATTTAAGGTTTGGAAAACTTTGCCACCTCCTGGTAGGAATGTATATCACATACGTCACTAACTCATGGACTCTCGCCACCTATATGAAAGAAATATATATACACAAGACCTTTTTTTATTCCCTGTGCATGTGAAGATAAATGTATTCAAAAAGAAATGTGTAAAGAGTGTGCTTAAAGGGACAGTAAAGTCAAAAAAATATTTTGTGATTTCAATAGGGCATGTAATTATAAACAACTTTCCAATTTACTTTTATTACCAATTTTGCTTTGTTCGATTGGTATTCTTAGTTGAAAGCTAAATCTAGTAGGTTCATGTGCTAATTTCTTAGACCTTGAAGACTGCCTCTAATCTGAAAGCATTTTGACAGTTTTTCACCACTAGAGGGCGTTAGTTCATGTGTTTCATATAGATTACATTGAGCTCAGGCACGTGAAGCTCCTAGTAGTCAGCACTGATTGGGTAAAAATTCAAGTCTGTCAAAAGAACTGAAATAAGGGGGCAGTTTGCAGAGGCATAGATACAAGGTAATCACAGAGGTAAAAATTATATTATTATAAATAACTGTGTTGGTTATGCAAAATTAGGGAATGGGTAATAAAGGGATTATCTACCTTTTTAAACAACACAAATTCTGATGTTTACTGTCCCTTTAACAGCTAACTATAATAAATATCTAGACAAAACTAAGAAAAACATATAACAATTTATTAAATGAAAATAAAAATCTATTTAGAAACTAAAATCCAGTAACTAAATGTGTAACAATTCATCAATGTGAAACTGGTTAAAACAATGTTACAATCAACAGTTGAAACATCAAGTGCACATATCTTAAACAAATTAGTTGTTTCACCGGTGATACTTATAAAACATGTCATATAATGGTATATTGATATGACTGCCCCTTATTTATGAGAGTTGATCTAAAAAATGGCAGAGTAATGATCTCTTATAATAGTCTTGTAAATAGTTCAAGTTCTGTTTGTAAAATTTCTAGAAAACAAGTGGCCTAACAGATATATTGAATAGTTCCTTCAAGACCCATGGTTTTAGTATGAAGAATAATTGTCAACAATAGCTCATATGTTTTACCGGAATACAAAAGCTTAGTCTCTTGACCGCTTTCTCTGACTTACTTTGCATAGGATCCAAATACACGTCCGTGCAAATACACGTCAGTGTCTCCTCCGCCGACACTGATCAAACCGTGACGTATCTTGGTCACGTATGTAGTATCCTCCAATAGGGTTATCAGATTACCGGTATTTTCAGTAGAGTTTGTATTCAAAAAGATCTTGTAGCAGTTGATATGTTGTATTTGGCAATTGGTGATTCTCATCTATAGATACTCATGAGTTATCTATTCAAAGACAGGTATGAAGTTCAATGTTCCTCTGTTCCATCACAGTTAAGTGCAGAAGTAAACTCTGGCTAGCACAGGCAGCTCAAGAAGAAAATAAAAAACCCTGTCAAAGCTTAGCACAAGCAATCCTGAAAGAAGCAAAATCCCAGGTTTACTTCAAATGTAAAAAACAAAACACAGTGCTAAGAGAGGTTGAATGTTATATAAATGCTAATAGCTGCAAATTTAAAAGCATATATATTCTTATGAGTTTATTGATAAGCAGGAATATATTTAAAATTCAAGAGCAATGATATCAATAAAAATAAAAAAACAACACAGGTGGTTCATGGGTATACAAACAATTATAACTGTACAGAAATGAAAATAATAATCGCAAAATGTCTATCAAATTGAAGTTAAGTTGGTGTTAGTCACAGAGTATACAAAAAATTTGATCATGAAAAAGCTAATTGCTGAAACGCGTAGATGAGCTGCCTGTGCTAGCCAGAGTTTACTTCTGCACTTAACTGTGACGGAACAGAGGAACATTGAACTTTATACCTATCTTTGAATAGATAACTCATGAGCGCTCTGAGTATCTATAGATGAGAATCACCAATTGTCAAAATACAACATATAAACTGCTATAAGATCTTTTTGAATACGAGCTCTACTGAAAATACCGGTAATCTGATGTAGGCCACATATAGCATAGAATAGTGGCCTTGGATGGTTGTGCTAACCTTAAAGGGACATGAAACCCAAAATTTTTCTTTCATGATTCAGATAGAGAATACAATTTTAAACAACTTTCCAATTTACTTCTATTATTTAAATTGCTTCCTTCACTTGTTATCCTTTGCTGAAAGGTTTATCTAGGCAAGCTCAGGAGCAGCAGAGAACCTAGGTTCTAGCTGTTGATTGATGGCTGCATATATATATATATATCAATTGTGATTGGCTCACCCATGTCTTCAGTTAGAAACCATTGGTTTATTGCTGCTCCTTCAAGAAATGATACCAAGAGAATGAAGCAAATTAGATAATAGAAGTAAATTAGAAAATTATTTAAAAGTGTATTCTCTATCTGAATCATGAAAGAAAAAATGTGGGTTTCATGTCCCTTTAAGGATATAGGAGCAAGAGCTTCAGTCAAATGTGGCCATTTCCAAAAGTACCAAATTTGCCCATACTCAAAAGTTATATTTTAATTTGGAGGGGTAGTGGTTTAAAGTCAACATTTATTCAAATCCATTAAACCTTTTATTTAAAATGTATCTGACAATTTAGACCATAAAATGTGTCCAGTATGGGTGATGTGATTTTTTATAATTTAATGGTGAAACAGACTAGTCGATAAGCCTGCCCAGAGGGTAGTGTAATTATTTTTTAAACTACAGATGTAGAAACAACGTATTTTGTAACTCATCTTTTATATAAAAATTTAAGCTACAGGTGTAGCAATACTATAATTTTAATGGACTACCGTCTTAAATATATCAAAAATATTTTCTATATAATAAACTACAAATATTGGGGCCCATTTATCAAGCTCCGAATGGAGCTTGTGGGCCTGTGTTTGTGGCGAGTCTTCAGACTCGCCAGAAACAGCAGTTATGAAGCAGCGGTCTAAAGAGCGCTGTTCCATAACCCTGTCCGCCTGCTCTGAGCAGGCGGACAGGAATCGCCGGAAATCAACCCGATCAAGTACGATTGGGTTGATTGACACCCCCCTGCTGGCGGCTGATTGGCCGCGAGTCTGCAGGGGGTAGCGTTGCACCAGCAGCTCTTGTGAGCTGCTGGTGCAATGCTGAATACGGAGAGCGTATTGCTCTCAGCAAGGTCTTGCGGACCTGATCCGCAACCCCTAATCTCGCAAACATTAGTTAAATATTATTAACCCATAATCTGCCGTCCCTAACATCGACGCCACCTACCTACATTTATTAACCCCTAATCTGCCGCCACTATACTAAATGTATTAACCCCTAAACCTAAGTCTAACCCTAACCCTAACACCCCCTAACTTAAATATAATTTAAATAAATCTAAAGAAAATTACTATCATTAACTACATTATTCCTATTTAAAACTAAATACTTACCTATAAAATAAACCCTAAGTTAGCTACAATATAACTAATAGTAGCTATCTTAGGATTTATTTTTATTTTACAGGCAAGTTTGTATTTATTTTACAAACGCTTCGTAAGGTCATGTCGCTTTGTAAGGCTACAGCCTGCTCATTTAATATATTATTTAGATAATCACCTCCCCCCCCCCCCCCCCCCCATTTCATAATGTTTCCCCCTGATTGGGAGAACTATTATATCACTGCTCTTTGTATCTGGTTTACTTGGCCTATCACTACATGTTTAAATTCTTAATGTTAATATTTTATGTAACAGGAGCAATCTCACGCTCCTTCTATTATGTTTTACTGCTCCTACACTCAAAGACAAAATAGCAAATGTGAAGTTTATCTCTAATTTAGCATACGTGACTGTGACGTAACAGATATGTTTAGGTATTGTGGCAAGACGATTGGAGTGTGTTTAGAAGATCTTTCTCTATGCACCAACACTTCAGCTGATGTACTGCTTGTGTGTTATTGTTCACGTGAGACATAATTTGCTATACTTTCAACATGATGTGGAACCATGGCAGTTTTGTAGATACAGAACTAGGCTCTATTATGCCAAACACACCATTAGCCTAATAAGTAACTAATTCACTTTTATTTTTCCCTTGGCCACCAATACGTTCCTGTGATTACATATATGTGATTATGTTGATCTGTGACACTGGAGCCTGCCTACCAAGTAGTTGCTTAATATCACATTTATCTCTCTACCTTCTCCCCAGCCCATAGTGAACCTCTTAGCTCCCAAGTTGTATATCCCATTTATTATATCCACCTTACCACCTCCCTCCCCCCCATAATAATGGACCTCCTATTTTAGGAGGGCTAACTACGCGGCTTATCTTTCCTATGCCACACCCTAAATATTTATCCTCGCTATTTTATCTATACAAAAATGTCAATAAGCTCTTACAAAGTCTACTAGTAGTGCATGAATTTAAAGCATCATACCTATATATCCTACTACACTAATTATACATAAGAGAGAATCCCTCCTTTACGGTGTTGTACAATTTTCAAGGTCCATGAGTGACCTCAAGTGTTCTTGGAGGATATTATACTTACCATAAAAAGAGGATGTAACTTTTCTTTGTACTATAACATCTTTGTTGTTCTAAACTTTTTATTGTTAAGATAATCTCTTATTGCAAAACTTGACAAAATGTGATTTGATGTACATGGATATGTCATTGTACGTGTTGAAATCCTCAATAAAAACATATATATATATATATATATATATATATATATAAAAATACAAACTTGCCTGTAAAATAAAAATAAACCCTAAGCTAGCTACAATGTAACTCTTCGTTATATTGTTGCTAGCATAGGGTTTATTTTATAGGTAAGTATTTAGTTTTAAATAGGAATAATTTAGGTAATGATAGTAATTTTCTTTAGATTTATTTAAATTATATTTAAGTTAGGGGGTGTTAGGGTTAGGCTTAGATTTAAGGGTTAATAACTTTAATAGTTAGTGGAGGCGACGTTGGGGGCGGCAGATTAGGAGTTAATAAGTGTAGGTAGGTTGTGGCGACATTGAGGGCGCAGATTAGGGGTTAATAAATATAATGTAGGTGTCGGCGATGTTGGGGGCAGCAGATTAATAGGGGTTCATAAATATAATGTAGGTGGTGGCGGTGTCCGGAGTGGCAGATTAGGGGTTAAAAATTTTATTATAGTGTTTGCAATGCAGGAGGGCCTCGGTTTAGGGGTTAATAGGTAGTTTATGGATGTTAGTGTACTTTTTAGCACTTTAGTTATGAGTTTTATGTTACGGCGGTGTACCATAAAACTCTTAACTACTGACTTTAGAATGCATTACGGATCTTGACAGGGTAGGGTGTACCGCTCACTTTTTGGTCTCCCAGGACAGACTCGTAATACCGGCGCTATGAAAGTCCCATAGAAAAAAGACTTTACAAAGTTTACGTAATTCGTTTTGTTCCAGGCGGTGAAGTCTTCTTCCAAGCGCAACCTCTTCTTCTTCCAGGAACATCCTGTGCGGAGCGGTGCTGAAGACTGAAGACCGGCGACCCTGGAACTGCAGACCAGCGACCGCGGAGCCATGGAGAATGGAGGATCCTCTTCGTACGATCTGCGCCAAACACTGAATAGTGAATTCAATGTATGCGATTAAAGATGGCGTCCCTTGAATTAATATTGGCTGATTTGATTCTTCCAATTCAAATCATCCAATAGGATGAGAACTACTCAAATCCTATTGGCTGTTCAAATCAGCCAATAGGATGAGAGCAAGTGAAATTTTATTGGCTTTTCAAATCAGCCAATAGAATTTCACTTGCTCTCATCCTATTGGCTAATTTAAACAGCCAATAGGATTTAAGTAGAAGACACAATCAACATAGAAGTTGAACAGAAGTATGCATTTTTATAGCACTTCACTCTCCCAGAAAGACTTAATATAATTTTACCATCAAAATGGGAGATATGATTAGGTGATAGAAGTTAAAATATAACCTTTATTGGTTTATTTAAAATTGGAGGACAAACAACAACAACAACATAGAATTTAAAAACGCAAAAAGTTTTAGACCAATGGAGCTTATATTGACTGACACGTAGGTGTATTAAATGTTAAAGTGATTGTCAGATACAAAGGGGTTTAAATTCCTTATAATAAGGGTTATTATAATATCTAAATTATCAGCCAGATAATATGATCCCCAAATTATAATAAATAAGGTTACCCCTACTGGTAAGACAAATCAGGTTATAACATGTCTTTAGTCAGTGGCTCAGATATATAGAAGGTAGCTTGATGGTATATTTCTACTTATATTGGGTACTCAATCTACTTGGCTCAGTATAAATACCATAGCCTTGTACTATTCACTAATGATTAACATAGGGTCTATGGTTTGCATTAGTTTCATTACAAAAGTTTATTAGCACAAAATGTAGGATTAAAGGCTCATATATTTCTGTTATCAAGTGTGATGTACCATTCTTGTTGGATTGCTGAACACTTAAATAAAGTAAAATATCTTATATCACTGATTCATAACATCAGCTGGTTACACAATTGTTTATATACAACATAACTAGTCTATTTCCAATAGAGGCTGGTTATCCTTATTTGTTGGACCAACCTTAATTATTCATGTTGTGTTATATTGATACTTATGTTAACATACACAATTATGTGGCATCTAATAATTGGATCCCTTGATGATGTACTAAAATTCTATATCACAAAGTTTATTGTTATGTCTCTTGTCAGTGGCTCATCATGTCCACTTTTAGATAAGAAAAATAAAAATAATTTTTAAATCAACTTGTGTTCTTGTTTTTGTGTGTATTTGAAAGTGTGTTTGTAATGGTATATAGTGAGAGTGTTAGTACTAGATTCACTTATCAAATTGCACTTTGTTCTGAATATGGCTTTAAATCTACAGATTTATACTGTGATATTGTTGCCAGTTGGCACCGTATAGTTGATTATCTGCTTTTCAACATACAGATATAATGGTTATGTTCAGAATAAGGCTTTAAATTTACAGGTTTATACTGTGATATTGTTGCCAGTTGGCACCATATAGTTTATTTGATTATCTGCTGTTCAACATACAGACATAATGATTACTTTCAAAATTGCCATTGAGCCTTTATTTTGCATATATTTAACTTGGCTATTCACCCTTGTATACTAATGCTATTCCAAGGACTATATTATTGTATCGGTAAATAATACAATGGAATATATAAGGAGTAATAAGAGCTTTTAAGTAGTCTATTAAATAGCACTAACGGCTTAAAATTGTTAGGCATGCAGTCTTGAGTGATACAGGGAGCTTCCCTGTTGTAATCTGTATGTGCTAATGCACACTTGTTTTAGATTTTATCAAGCTGCTGTTTAATACAAGCCGCTGTAAGTATACTTTGTATCGAGTGCTATTATTGGCCCCAAGTAAGTGTCAAAAAATCTTTACATATTATTCAGGACTGAGCTATCTTGTTGCTACCACTAATCTAAGTTAGCATAGGTTGATTGTAGTTAGTTTAACCTTTAAATATATAGGTCATTATCCAGATTGTTAGGAACAGCGTATCTGGCTCACACCCAACTTTGTATCTTATTAATAAAGTATTCACATTGATATTAATATTAAGTTCTACGGTAGCAGTATAGTCTCCAAATTATCATTGGTCTAAGCCCATATTGGGAAATCAACTGTCTAAACTTAATGCACTATTAAAATAGATAGGGGTTGACAAAAGGTCCAACACCCTCCCCTGACATGTTTCGCCGTCTAAGTTGCGGCTTTTTCGAAGGTCAGGATTTAAGTAGCTTTCATCCTATTGGCTGAATTGGAAGAATCAAATCAGCCAATAGGAATTCAAGGGACGCCATCTTTAATCGTGTACCTTGAATTCACTATTCAGCGTACGGCAGAGATCGTATGAAGAGGATCCTCCACGCTCCATGGCTCCGCGGACGCCGGTCTCCAGTTCCAGGGTCACCGGTCTTCAGCTCCGCTCCACGCAGGATGTTCCTGGAAGAAGAAGAGGTTGTGCTTGGAAGAAGACTTCACCGCCTGGAACAGGACCTTCTCCGCCGGACTTCAGGAACCGTGAGTACCAACCTGGGGGTTAGACTTAGGATTTTTTAAGGGTTTTTTGGGGGGTTTGTTTTATTTAGATTAGGGATGGACAGTAAAAGAGCTGAATGCCCTTTTAAAGGCAATGCCCAAACAAATGCCCTTTTCAGGGCAATGGGTAGTTTAGGTTTTTTTAGTGTTAGGTTCTTTTATTTTGGGGGGGTGGGGGGTTTAATGTTAGGTGAGACTTTGTATATTTTTTGTAAAAGAGCTGATTATATTGGGGCAATGCCCTGCAAAAGCCCTTTTAAGGGCTACTGGTAGTTTATTCTTAGAGTAGGGGGTGTTTTTATTTTGGGGGGTCTTTTTTATTTTCATAGGGATTAGGTTTAATTTTGGTAATTAATTTTTTTTTTATTTTCTGTAATGTCAGCCTTTTTTATTTTTTTGTAACTTTAGAATGTATTAGTTTAGGTAATTTGGGTTTATTTAATGGGGTTGTTAGGTTAGGGTGTGTTAGGTTAGGGTACTTCGTTATTTAGATAGTTATTTGCGTTTTGTTGTTTTGGCGGTTTAAAGGGTTAATAAGTTAATTAGGTTTATTGCGATGTGGGAGTTTTTCAGTTTAGGGGTTAATAGGGAAATTTGGTATATACCAATGTGGGGTTCTTGCTGTTTAGGAGTTAATACTTTGTGTAGTATTTTTTTTTTTTTTTTTTTAATACTTGATGCGGGCGGTTAGTTTATTTTTTAAAATACTTTAATGTGGGCGATTAGTTATTGCTTTTGTAATGCTCCGTTTGCCTTCGCTGCATCCCGGTGGATTCCGAAAATGGCAGGGTGGTGAAAGAATCCAGGTGAATTCTTTTGTCCTCACGCTGCCAACATTCCATTGAGGATGCATGCGCAATTGCCGATGGCGACGGACATTACAAACACAATTATAGTATAGATTTTATTTGAAAATGTTAAATGTTTAATTTTTTAAACCATATTTTAAACTAAACTAAGACATTTATTTTATTGAGAGGTACTTTTTTTTCTACATAACCATGAATATTAAAAGAAAAAAACAAACAAACAAATGCATTTAAACTCAACATTATGCCTTTATTTTCTTTCATTTTTTACAACTTCTTTATTATTTGCAAAAATGGGTAAACTGACATTAAATTATACTTCTATTTTTGTTCCATTTCTGATCAATTTTATTTATATTTTTTTATTAAAAGACATTTTTATAAATGACATATAAACAACAATTTTACTTAGGAATGTGGAGATATTTCATATAATTAATATGGGAAAATAATTTCTAACACACAGTACAAAATATTGAAAGGATTATGAAACTCCCAGTGTTAAAATCATGCATCCAAGCAGTACAAAACTTTTTTTTCCCTGAAAATTAGTGCTATAAAGATTTTTAAAGCATATTTTGAAAATCACTGGGTGCTTTTTATGAATGCCAGGTGATGAATTTTCAATTACCCTAAACAAAACGCAGACTCAGATTTGTTGAGTTATATTAAAAAGTTAGTTACTCAAGTTCATCCTCCAATGACAGATGGTTATTACAGTAACTCAGCTGCAGTAGCCTGTGATTGGCTGCACTAACACACAAAAAGTGGTCCTAGGATTTTGAGAAAAATAAAATACAGTTATTAGGAGATTGATTTTTCAACTACCTATATTTCTGTATTTCAAAATGCATGATCAAACATTTGGGAGTTTAATGTCCATTTACATATAAAAAAGCAGATATTTACAAGCTGGTACATACTCTTTTATACAAATATTTCACAATATGACAATGTAAAAAATTAGAGCTGATTAGGTTTACATCGCCTGCTTTTATTCACATAGGCTGTGAAGTATTCTTCACTTTACATAGATGAGGCAGAATCTAAAACAGACATTAAATTCACTTTTATATATACACATTTAAGCACTGTATTGCAGATGATCTGCAAAATAAACATTTTAAAAGCTTAATTTAATTTGTATAATCCTGTAGGATCCAGTTCAGCATCACTGAACTACAATTTCAAACTGCAAGAATATGTAACTGATGGGATTATTAAAGTGTTGTTGTTTTTTTTACGATGGGAAATTAAACATTCAAATTTAAGTGTAATTTACCTTTAACTAAAATGTTACCAGTTTTAAATATGTGAATCTTGTTGACAGCTAAAATAAGACACATTAGTCACAAAATAATAGTTCTTTATATGGATTTCATTAAAATGGATGTGAATTATATGTAGAACACAGTTTGCACAATTTAAGTTAACTGTTAATCACGTTTTGTCAGCAGTTTATTAACGGTAAATGCCCAATAAAAATGTATATGAATAAATTGCTTAGAATCATCATACTTTTAGTATGTTTATCATGTGTTTTTTTGGCATAAATTACTTTAATGCAAAAAAATAAATTAAATAAAATGAATATTTTGTTATGTAGAAACTACTTTATAATTGTCTATTATTGGAGAAGCCTAGCCATTCATAAATTATATATAATGGTTCATTACTGTGGTTCATTCATGTAAGTCTCTGACTGGAGTTCAAGAGAACTTTAATAGATGCTACTAAGGTTAATGGAAAAAAAATAATAATAATAAATGTAAAAAATGTAAATAAACAAATGACACTACTTGTGCTCATAAAAAGTGTCTTTGACTGTATCAAATGGGTAATATTTGTGCATGGATTTGCTAAATAGCCTGAGTGCTATCTTGTCATACCCTGGATTTGTAAACCAACAATCTACTTGACAGAAAAGCCTTCATGACTTGTACATTTCTGTTTACTACAAGTTTATCACTAACTACATGGAAATGAAAGATATAATATGAACATGTTTTTATTAACTAATATGCTTAATATTTTCCATTTAGTTGAGACACCATTGACACTTTGATACAAAACATCACAGTGCTGATATTTAGCACATAACATAAAATTTAAAGAGAACACAGAAACAATAATATATATTATACTATTATGTGATTTTGTAGGAATTTACCCTGCAGTACAAGAAAATTTGTATTATTTAGCAACATAAAGCCAGTGTTCTTTGTTTACATTTAACATTGCCACAACCTAGTTCACTTAATTATTTTTACAATACCATACACAAGGATATTATGACTAATTATAAAATATAATTTACATAAAATTGTGTTATATTAACAACAAAATGTTTTTAGAGACTGCAGCTACATTTAAGCTATAAATGGTACCTGCAACATTACAGTTTAGCCATAAAGCACACAATGTGAATTTCCCTGCTTCTGGCCTAGTACACAAAAGTTCAACTTCTAAAATTAAATATATATATATATATATATATATATATATATATATATATATACATACACACTACATATCAGTATATATATATATATATATATATATATATACACACACTACATATTAGTATATATATATATATATATATATATATATATATATATATATACACACACACACACATACATACACACTACATATCAGTATATAAATATATATACACTACATATTAGTATATATATATATATATATATATATATATATATATACACACACACACACATACATACACACTACATATCAGTATATATATATATATATATATATATATATATACACATACACACTACATATCAGTATATATATATATATATATATATATATATATATACACACACTACATATCAGTATATATATATATATATATACATATATATATACATATATATATATATACATATATATATATACATATACACACATACATACACACTATATATATATATATATATATATATATATATATATATATATATATATATATACATATATATATGGTATATACATACATACACACTACATATCAGTATATATATATATATATATATATATATATATATATACACACATACATACACACTACATATCAGTGTATATATATATATATATATATATATATATATATATATATATATATATATATATAGATAGATAGATAGATATAATCCAATGCATATTGATGATGTTTAAAAGGCGGAGAAGTGGGTCACTGGCAGATGTAATAAAATATTTATTTCTGTGAAGTTGCAATATTTCTTTATGTAGTGCTTAAATGATCACACTAAACTAAGTTAATACCTGCTTCAATGTTATTCACCATATTGAAATGACAAAAACATGACTCCTAGTTCCCATGAGATCTGATTCTCAACTCACAATGCATATTCATGAGGCCAGCTATTTGCAGAGGCAATAGTACAAATACTCCAGATTTTCTTTCTTATTTCAAAGCATATCCTACCTCTGATTCATGCTGATAAACCTTTGACTTATGTTGATAAACAGATGCTAATTTTACAAGCCCACCACCCAAAGTTGGAAGGCAATGCTCAAAGAGTTTTATATTCAGCCGGAAACCTCATCAAAACATTATGAGATTTAGAGGGGAAATGTCAATAATAAATTAAAATATAAGCATATGATTCTCATTATATACATAATTTTACAGTCTTGTAAGAATTAACACTATTTATACCCTTCCATCTGCCAGAATGCCGTTTTAGAAAAGCCTTGACAAAACCTCAAAACTAAGTAATATTCAAACGTCAATCTGTCACAGTAATCTCAGAAAAACAGAACATACATTGGTATACAATAAAAACAAATAAGGACATTCAAAAATCAAGACCACCATCTAATAGTAATACAAAATAAAATTAATAAAACAGCTTTTAATACCCAGACAGTAGCTTCAGACTTTCATTAAAAATAACAGACCATCTATTGTTTTCACGTATAATACAAATCTATAAAAATTTAAGGAAAATGACCAGAGATTTACAATTTACTCCCGAAATATCTAACTAGAGAAATAATATCCACCTTTTATAGTGTTAACCTATAAATCACAACTGGCACATTCTCCTATAAGCAAAAAAGATGCAAAAATCAAAAGCACCGTACAATGTGCACTACATACACCAATTGATTATATAATATTACAAAGCTAGGGCAAAAAGTCGGAAAAGAATAAGCTGCATGATTATTCAAGTAACAAAACAAAATGGTCCTGCAGATACAAATGAAAAAATATGAAAAATGTGCAGTGCTCAAATAGAATGTTTAATTGGTCATTTGACCAACATCATGTACAAACCCCAAGGATAAAAATCCTAATCCTGGCAGAGACAATTAATTTGTTCATGTTTTAATTCTCATGTTATCTGATGTAATAAAACACTTTTTCCCTGGGGTCAGAAACCACTATCTAAACAATTATATTATTGTTATTATTATTATAGCTGTATTATGGATTGAACCCCTGATTCTACTTTGGCCATAGATTAATGGATTCCAGTATAGCTGAGCCATATATTACACACATCAGCAAAAAAAACCAGAGATGTTTGAATAAATTTCGGATATTTTTGGCGCGCTGAATCCAAAAAAGACATCAGTTTTGCAGAATGGGATCTAGTTTTTGAGATAATGGATACACCTCAAATTATGATTTTACTCCAATACAATGTGTGCCTGCTGATATATGCAGGGCAGGCGGATTGTATAAGGCAACTTAGGCAACCGCCTTAGTACGCCCCAGCAAGGGGGCACAATTTAGAGCAGCATGATTTTTTTTTTTAACTTTATGTAATGTTCCCTTAACTTTATGTAATGTTCCCTTAACTTTATGTTCCTTTCTGAATCCTGTTTATTCGCCCGGCATGCACGCAGGGCAGCACATCATATGGCACACCCCCTACGGTCCGGTCCCGACCAAGCAACACACTGCCCCCTCCAGTACACCCACCCCCGGATTTGTAATGTGAAGCACTGAGTGACACAGTCTGTGACTGAAGGGGGAGGGCAAAAAGCACAACACTCACTACCTCAAGCTGTGCCAGAGAGCCAGGACTTATCCGCGAGTCTCAGAACTAAGCAAATGCTGGGTACCCCAACCACAGAGGCTTTGCCTTGCTTGACTCGGGTAGCGCAGGAACAGGATGTTGTGTTGGGATCGGATGTGCCGGTGCTGTAATTCCAGTGCTGTGGGATAGGTCCAGATGACACTGATTAAGTTGGCAGAGGAAAGGAAGGCAGGAAAAGGCCGCTTCTGTCACTTTGCGTTCTGTGGAGTGTCGAGCGCAGATGATCCCACACTTCTAGGAGAATGCAGTGATTTCCCAGGACACTATCAACCAGATGTACTGTAAGTTTGTTTGAGAAATATATTGCTTTGCTGAAGTTGTCGCATTGTCTGCACATGGCTTTGCTGAAGTTTTTGCTTTTTTTGGTGCAGTGTCCGTTTTTCAAATAAAGGATATGAGTTTTCATTATGCAGTCACTGTCTGCTTTATATAGGTGCATGGAGAAAGTAAATAGTGTTTACTGCCGCGTAAGGAATTCTCCCTCAGCTTATTGCCCAATTCTTCAAAACACTATGCTTTCAAAGTTACAGACCCTGTAAAGCTCCCAGTGACACAAACTTATTAGAAGCTGGCTTTAAAGAGGGACATATTTTCTTTGCTAGGCCCCTTTTTCTAAAAATAAATAAATAAAAAATAACAGCTTGAATAAGAATCCAACTTCCTTATTGTAAAACATTCAGTAATTCTTTAAAAAACCACTGAAAGCTAGTATACTACATATGCCCAAATCACCTGCGCATGTGTGTGTGTGTGACTATGTCTGTGTGTGAACATGTATGGTTGTGTGCATGTGTATGTCTCATCTGTGTGAGAGTAAGAATCTGAGTGTGTTTATTTTTGTGTCTGCGTGTGATAATGTTTGTTCATGCTCTTGTGTATATTTATGCCTATGTGTGTGTTCATGTGTGCACATGTACAATAGTATGTGTGTTTATTTTTGGTGTAGTCCATATTGGAGGTATGGGGTGGGATATCACATTCAGGGTTAAGTCCTTTAGGAGTCTAGGTGCCCCACTAACTCAAAATGTCCACAGCCAGCCACCACTGGTCATGCTATACAGCTGTGCAAGGTGTGTAGTTGTGGCATGCTGTTTAGTTGTGCAACTCACCTTGCTTGCAGTGCCATATTGTACAGCTATGTAAACATGTATGTAATTCTGCTGTAGCTGTTACCTTGTTGTACAAATGTGCTATGTATAGACCACATGTTGTTTAGTTGTTCATAGTGTGTCAATCTGTCGTTATGTGGTGCTGTGCAGTGTTGTGCTGCCTGTCTATACATATTGCACTCCACTTCCTAGTTAAATCATACTATATAGGTGTGACACGTGTGACGTGATGTGCAGTTGTGTGGCTCTGTGAGATGCTGGCTAGCAATAACATGTTGTATAATTAGCTTTCCTAAAAACATTTTTTTTTTTGGGGGGGGGGGGGGGCGGCAAAATGTATCGTCGCCTGTGTAACCAAAAATCCTAGCACCGGCCCTGGATATATGCACCAGAGTTTGGTTTGTATTTTTACTCTGTAACATTGTTTTTATTTAAATGTAATCTTTAAAGTTTATCCATTGCAAATAATTTCATATTCCACCAGATTAGCTTGAAATGTGTTTTATTGAAGAATAGTAACCTCTATGCGTCTCTTCCAAAGGCTCACTCAACAAAACTTAAAGATCAATATGAAAATATCAAAAAGGTCTTGCAGAAGCTCTGCTATCATGAGCACCAGTGGTCTATTTGTATTGATCTAAAGATAGTAAACTTCTTGCCTGGGCAGCAAAGTGAATACACAAAGTGCACTTGTTTCATCTCCCTGTGGGACAGTAAGGCAAAGCAAAATCATTAGAAAAATATGACATGTCCTTCAAGGTAAAACATGACTGTTGGTGCAGCAAACAACATCAATGAGCCTTTGGTTGACAGAGAAAAAAAAAATCATTCTTCCACTCCATATCAAGTTTGGACTGATGAAGCAATTTGTTAAGGCTTTAGACAGAGGTGGTGATTGCTTCAAATACATTTGTAGATTGTTCCTTGGACTAAGTTTTGAAAAAACAAAACTCATGAATCTTTGATGGTCCTCAAATTCATAAAACTCATGAACGATTCAAATTTCACAAAATTAATGAATGATTTTGAAGTTTCTGCCTGGTGCAGATATGTCTTAGTTGTCAAGAACGTATTGGGTAACTACAAAGCAGACAATTATGAAGTCTTGGTGTAAAACATGCTTGCTTACTTCAAAAATTTAGGTACTTATATGAACATAAAGGTACACTTTCTCCATAGCCGCTTAGAAACCGTTTTTCTGTGCATTAAGTGTGATTATCTGAATCAGCTTACTTTGTTTTTATGTTATTGTACTGAATACAATGGCATTATTTGTATGGTTTGAAACAGTTTTCATGTGAGTTGTGGGAAGGATAAGTCTAAACACTATATTTTTTATGTTTTCAATGAAGGCATCCATTATCTCTAAAATTAGAGAAAATCTAGAAAAAAAAGATGCCATATTCAGAATCAGCGACACAAAGCTGCCCTAAAATCGATCTAATATCATTTGCAATAAAATCAGTTTTGACCTGTGTGATAATGCAGTCACTTGTACAAGAACATCTGCTGTACTATCCAGGGTTTATTGTTTAAATTTTTAAATCAACACGCCTACTGTAGAATGTTGCAGGCAAATTCAAGAACACTTTAGAGACAAGTTCTTGTTTAGTTAACCTACCAATATAACAACTAACATAGATACAACCTACTTCATGCAAATTTGACACCATTCTCCAGCATTTCAACTTGAGTTTTACTGATTCAATATATGAATTTCTTAATGCTTTAACCAAATGTAAGTGTCTCAATAAGTTTAAATTAAACAGTCATCAGGGAAAAGTAATAGATAAAGTAATCAGCATCTAGATTCAACAGAATCTAGAGGGCAATATCATCTTGCAGCCCTCTAGATTCAACAGAATCTAGAGGGCAATATCATCTTGCAGCCCTCCGATAAGATTTCAGACTAAGCATGGCACCTAAATAATCTGAGTAAAGGTTTAGGAGAAAAGTAGAAGAGATGACCCATAGCCTACTTAACCTGTAGTCTGCCATTGACATATTAGAATACACTATCAGCAAAATTTACTATCCCAGCAGTAAGAGATGTCCGCAAGAAGTGAACCTGTCCACCTTAAATCGGCACTTGCTGTTGCATCTCACGGCAAAATGTAACATTCAATGGGCAATGCCACCCCATACTCCATTGCAATCATTTGCGCTTGAGAAGGGAATGTCAATAACCCTGAATGAGCGAGTGTCTGAGTGATTGATCTTACCACCTCTGAGGTGGCAGGGAGGAAAAGCATGTGGTTTCTGCTTCTTAAATATGTTGACTTTGATCCAGGAGAACACAGACAACTGGATGATGGCTAGTCTACTCCAAGTAAATACAGGTAAAATCATGAGCAAACGACAACAGTTCACTCAAAGCAGCTGCGTTTCTGCCTGTGTTCAACAAGTATTCTAACTCACCTTGATTGTCCAGTATGCAGGAAAAAAAATTGCTATCATTGAAAACTATAATCTTTCACGTAAGCTGCAGACTATACCAACCAAACTGTCTCTTTTGTTGAATCAGTTGGGACACTACATAAACTATAAATTTCTTTTTTTTTCGTGGGTACATTCATTCGGATTTCCGTCAACAAAAACGAAAACTCAATTTTCATGATGAATGTGCATTAAGTAACACTGTAACTACTTTTCTCTATGAATATTGTATTATATTGTAAGATAAAACTTAAAATAATAGAACATACAACAATTACCATCTGAGCTAGCACACTGAGAAACTGAAAATGGTCACTTTTCTTAAAACAGAAAATAAATAGGCCCATACATTTGACACTTATATGCAATACTTGTGTATATATGTGGTTCACTACTTTTAAACAAATTTCCTGGACATTGGCACTGCTGTTTCCTGGACACTGACATTTTTGCCAACTTAAACAAGTGGTTCTGTAATGGTTACTGTGTAAAGGAAAACAGTATGCAATAAGAGACACTTATGTAAAGCTGCAAAACTCTTATAGACTGGACTTAGCATACCTCCAAAATATGGACAACAATCCCCAAAAAATTGGGCACATATTACACTAGAATATCAATATATTTGTGTGTGTATCTGTTTCAACTAGGACTTATCTAGTAAAACCATAGCTTGTGTTGTATTGGGCTCAAGAGGTTATGTTTCATCACTTGTGTTAATTTTATAAAAAAAATAGGTAAAAAAAAGTGAATTAAATGCAAAATGTTGACATTTTTACGCAAACATATAAAGCAAAACAATACACATGTTAAACTCCCCATTCGTTGGGGATTTTGTCACATGATTTTATTATTATTGAAATCATACAGAACACGATGCCCAAACATTACCTCTGTAGTATAAAGGTATGTGATATCAATCTCACTGCCTTTCAGACATCTGAAGACAAGGCTTAGGTTCATCTGCTCAGGACATAGAGATTGTCCTTGTAAAGAACACTCTTAAACCTACACAGACCAATTGTTGTGTGCTTGGTATGTCTTAGTGGAAGAATTACTTTTCTATGGCCATGGGGAATTGTTAACAGTTATTTTTTCTTCACTGTTTACCTTGGATGGATCTTTAGATATTTGACAAAGAAATCAAGTAAAAAAAACTCTATGGAAGCAGAATATAAAATAAAGAACTGAATGCAACAAGAAAAACATAAAACTTCTGTTCAGGTAATTAGTTACTTTTTTATACATAAGAGCTACTCTAGCTACTTTTTGGCATTAGTTTGCATTCCTGAGCCAGCTTGTGTTCCTGTTCTACTTTGCCGGGTGTGGGCTTTGGCTTGTTCCTGGACTATACTTATCTGATGACTGCCCTAGATTCTGTTTTGTGTGGCATCATCTTTGCTTTGAACATTTGCCTGGTAATAATCTGCCTTTGTGTTAGCTAAGTTGTCCGTCTTCAGCGTCTGTATCAGCTGTGTTTTACAAGTACCCAGAGCTCCTGCATTGTGTATTAGGTGTATCTAACCTAATTTCAGGTTTCATAGTCTATCTCAAAAAGCAATATAGCACACTTAACACTTGTCTTATACCTGAAGCAATACTATCTCCTACTGGACAATTTTCCTTTGCAGGGCTTGGAACCACATTTTGCTCAAACTGCAAAGTCAATACCTCTACACCACACCTGATAAAAATTCTAACGTGATGTTAAATTTCAGACTTCAAGAATGTTGCAACAAAAAATATATTAGTGTGCAAGCAAAACCACTGTTATTTTTTTTAATATGTGTAAGCCTCTTTTGGCTTAGCTGTTACATAGACAGCAGTCCCACCCACTCTCTACATAGGCTTCCTAAGGGCTTTCAAAAGGCTAGACTTCAAGAGTGTCATATGACACACACACTGATTGGATGTTCATTGGAATTGTCTTAAAAAAAAAAAAAAAAGAGTTTCTCCCAGTGGGCCAGCATAACATTGTAATAAAAGCATTACTACAGACACAGATTTAATCCTTTTCACGGATATATTTAAATACCACCCTTCAATCCAACAAGTAATTAAAGGCTTAAAACACACAAAGGTTACATTCCTTTTTAAGATAGGAAACAATCACTGGAGGGCATTCCATCTGCCCTCTTTGGATTCAGGAATGTGATACAATGTATCTTCCTGCAGGACTTCTTCAGACATAACTTATTTCCCTTCTATCAAGGAATACAAACATCAAATAAAATAAAACAGCATCTGAAAAGTTGTGTAAAACTGGGGTCAATTTAGACTTTTGTCAGAATATCCTAACTTCCTAGTGTTTCTCTGGGCATGTAAACACGTAGTTGTATAAAACTTAGGTGATGTCATTGACCAAATGTAAATTCAAAAATGCAATAAAATCAGAATGCACTGCAAACATTTTCTCAGCCAGGGTAACAAGAAAATGGATCAGACAGAAGCTACTCTTAGCTCTAAAATGCAATATTAAAATTGAAAACAGAAAATCTAATATCCACTGTAGTGAGAACAGGAATAAAATAATGTTGGCTGCCCATAGAAGTACAGAAATGATAATAAGCCGTTAGTATACACTGTGTGTGTGTCTGTGTATAATGGACAAATGTATAAAGTCTTAGAGAAATAAGTTAATCATATACATAAAAGTGCGCTATCCTTATGGACGTACATCTTACTGAAACACTTTTCCATTAGCTCTGTATAACAAGAAACATACCTAGAATTGTGGTGTGAATAAAATGTGCAGAAGGAGCCAACTTAAAGAAAAGTCTTTTTTATCATTAGTACATAGCACATGGAATTCTCCTAACATACACTGTTTGCTCACCAAGGGCTAGATGGCAAGTAGAGCGCAAATTTATAGCACGCCCGCAAACAGGCAAATTTGCCCATTTGCGGGTGCTTGATAAATAGTCATTATAAGTGGTTGGTTATTGCTATTGCGAGCTTGAGGTAGCAATTAGCGCTCATAAATTAACCAGATAATTTTATAATTGTCCACCAAATGCCCTCAAAATGCATTGTAATATACTTTATTACAAATAAATATAGTAGCATCTTGATTTTTTAATAAAATAACTGCAATTAGCAGTTATGAGGGTTTAAAGTTGGCGGGTGTCGTGTGTTAGAAAAAAACAACACTAAAAAGGGCCTTTACATTGCAGTCTATGGGAAATGTGTGTTCCCAGTAAATATATGCGTATATACATATATATGTATGTGTTAATATGTGTATACACATATTAGCATATAAATATATATTAGTCATATACAGTACATATATATTTACAATTTGCTGCCATCACTGCGCAACTTACCCCCTTCGCTGCACTAGTTCTCATGCCGTGTCTGACTGCATGAGAACGAGGCTCCATTGGAGCCTATGGAAGCGTGCTCTTGTGAGCGCAATGCTTCCGTGCAATGGGAACGCGAGCTCACGTTCGCATTGCGCTCAACTTGTAATACCAGCACACATTTGTATGCGCTGGTATTACTCAGTGGAGTGCAAATATCGCTTTTGCAAAAGTGATATGTTGCGCTCCACTTCTAATCTAGCCCCAAACGTATTGTCCCTGTGTGTTCTCACTATATCTTAAATATGAACTTACAGAGGTCAGGATCTGATCATATCCAGTATTAATATAGTATTAGAAGGACATTAAACACTTTGAGATGGTAATATAAAATGTTAAACTGTATATATATATATATATATATATATATATATATAAACTCTGCAATATATTTTCATTATTTATTTTGTCCCCTTTTCCTGTATTTCCGTTCTGAAATTGGCTGCACACTCTAAATACCTATTTATAACTGCCCCTAATTCACCACAGCAGAGTAGGTAAGTTACTGTTATTGTTTTATAGACACCAAAACTTTGCACTTATTTTTTCAATATTTAAATAGCTAATGAAACTTTAAAAAAATACATTTTATTGTCAGACTAATCTTTTCATTGAATGCATCATTCTATCTATCATTTATCTAGTGTCATAATAATAATAATAATATCAGCTATTACTATGGATGGGAAAAACTATACCATAATAGTGAAAGCATGCTATGACTGTCACTATTATGATAAGCAGTCTATAATATTCCTGTTGACCCCTTTATTGTAGTGACAATTTAAAGGATCAAAACCCCTAACACGGTTTAGTTTGAACATAACTACAGGTCATCATCCCGTCCCACCGAATTACTATGCAAATAATCCATTTGAATACAAAGAAAATCACATTTCCATACTTAAAAAACACATTCCCCTACTAACCTTACCATTCCTGAAGCCCATGGTTAGTTTATATGCAATAGGGGAGTGTTAAAAGCAGCAGCAGGGGTCAAATGAGAGGGGCGTAGCATTAAACTTTAGCCATGTCTATGTCATAGCAACCAGTCATCAGAAGACACTATTCTTAAACTGTATGTCTTGTTACTAAATAACAGAGGTGTGTGTATGATGTTACTATGAAAACTCTACTTTCACTACAGTTTTTAATAGGGACTGCATTACACTAAGTTGAATAGGAAATACGATCACAGAGCAATGTTCATAAATATCTAATATGACAAAATTCACATCTGTAAGGGCCTATTATTGTAGTACTAGATGCTGGTATAGAAAGAGGTCACATTTTTCTTTTTAAATATGTTCAAAAACAAAAATTATTTAGGTAGGGGCAGATCTATAGGAAACAAACTACAGGAAGAGAAAAAAAAACAGAAGACTTATTGGAATTTCTACCAGCTCAATTTGGTATAGAACTACTACCCAAGAGTAACAAAATGTGCAGTTGCAAGAAATAACAACTTAAAAGAAGTTAGTGATAAAAGCTTGTTTCTTCTATTAGATGATCAAGTATATTGCTTTGTTTTCTAGTGTCAACTGACTAATGCATTAATGCTTATTCCTTAGCTTAAAGAAATGTCACTGCAGATCTCTTATCTGGGGACTGCTGCACATAGCAGTTATCAAATGTTGTGACATATTGTGCATGTGATTGGCTCCCTAACAAGTATTTCATTGGTACACACAGGTACAAATTAAACAAAAATATTAGCAACCCACAGTACATATTTTAAAGTCTGTAAAAATAGTTATACACGGTAATGTCTGTCTCTGCATCATTAACCTTCTACCTCTTATTCCAGCTAAATAATAATGAAAAAAGACTAGGCCAAGTGAAAATAAACAATAATAAAACATGGATGAGTACATGCATGGTCTGTGCTTGTTATCTGTTAAGAACAGAACAAGCACACTTGCCAATTCAGTCATCTGCATCTAATTCAATCACTGTATAAATCATTTTAAGGTATTCTGATACGTGCATCAATTGCAGTATGTTAGTACTAGGAATATTCTAAAATGACACATATTTTAAATCAATATAGCAGGAAAATTAAGGTATTATGATTTATTAACCAATGTTACTGCATATAAATTTAATTCTTTAAAGAAAATGTCAGTTTTGGTCTGTATGTAATGTGGCTAATAGGGAACCCTGCAATACCGGCACTTAGTGGGTCCTGTTAAATGGAATTGATCAACCTTGTGTTATAAAAACATTACAATGAAAGGGATACTCAATTCTCCAAATTAATACAATATAAAACAAAAAGCTCTTCCTGTCTTCTGAACCTTTTCCTCCTCTAGTTGTTGGGTTAAAATGGTCTATTATGGGAATGTACAGAAATAATTGATTATTGTATTTCTAGGGGAATAACTTTAAATAAATTAGATATGAAGGCAAATTCCAGACCATTTTGAAAAATACACTAGAGTATCTCTGTAAATATACATTTCAAAGAACAAAAACTGTATTCATATTTGAGTTAATTCTTTTACATTACTGATTTACCTTGTCTATGCAAAATTTCATGATGTGTGAACATAATATTTACCACTGTCTTCAATGTGAACTGCAGTTTCTTACTATATGGCTGCACTTAAAAGCATTCTTTTTTTTGTCTCTTGGTAACAAAATAAGAAACACCTGCTGATTAGTTTCCTCAAAGATACGGCAGGCTGCACACATCCAGTGCTAAGCCCCTCCTATGAGGAAAAAAAAGTCCTGTTGCCTTACCCAAAATGAAGATGTCTCAGAGGAAAAAATGTGTACCACTAGTTGAAAAAGACTTCAAAGGCAATAGCTAATGTAGATAGAAATATAGATGTATGCTGTATGTCTGCTGCCAGCATTTAACATTGTACAAGAATGTCCTTGTGCAATGATTCCTCCTCAGGGCCTGTCAATCACTCCAATTGAATGTGTTTGGAGTGTTTTAACTCCATCACCTCAAAGGTGGTGGAAAGGTAAGAAGCAGCGGCTGGATGACCACCACTTCTTAACCTGGGTTAAACAGGCTCTCATAAATGAGTCTGCCCCATAGAGACAGAAATTCCTCATATAATACTTTACTTGTACAGGTTTATAATCGATTATCCTATCAGTTAACTACCAAAATATCTGGATATGAAATCTAGTGGACGGTTATGGCAGTGTTAGGGGTTGGGAGTAGCATGGCTATGATATTTGTTTTGGCCACTAAGATGATGGTATGCAGAGAGGATTAGCAAATGAAAATATCTATAATGTTTGAGAGACTTTCAGTCAAACTAATACTGCAGATAATAAATAATATATTTCATACATACACAAATTTGCAGACTGTATAACAACAAATATAGGCTCCCATTTTGCTTCCAACAACAGTTTTTAAAATATACAAATATGCAACATTATGCTTGATTGTAGTTCAACATTAATTAGCCACATTAAGAAGAAACCTTTTTTTAAAGATTCAAAATAATATAAATAGAGAGAGAGAGAGAGAGAGAGAGACTGAGATTTTCAGGATTGTTTTGGTGCACAAGCTTTTTGATAAAACAATTTTGAGTATTTTAACAGTTTTGTACAATGAGGATAGCAGATAGCTGCCAACATGAATATTTGTTTTGTGCTTTCATGTAAGGTTAGTGTTACATTTCATAACCCAAAATTCTACAAAATAAAATGTACCATAATTTGTTTTGGAATGTTCTATTTTCGTTAAAGAAAAAAGTAAAGCAAAATACAGAATATAAAATTTTTCTGGAAAACATTCACATTAAAAATGTTGCGCCTAGTAAAAAATCCAAATTGTGCAATATTTTCCATTGGCATTTTGATCATGTGCATTTCCCCGCAAATGTAAACAAAGGAAGACTTGAAACAAACATCTTATTCTACCGATGTAGCAGTAAACTGTGTAAACCAGATAATCTGTTATAAAGATAGAAGATGATTGCTTCCAAAATATTTATACTTTGACATAAATGTAAAATAAGTTAAAACAAAAAAAAGTGATTTGTTTGCTGTTTTGCTCTTCTTTCCATGAAAATCTCCATCCAAACTCAATAAAATTGTGATATTAATGTGTTCGTTTTGAACTGTAGAAAGAACCAGACCAGAAGCAGGACTGAGGTCACCCATAGCTGTCCTTCCCCAGAAGGCTTTTAAATGATTAAAAAGCATCTGCAGATAGAAACTATTCCACATCAGACGCATCATTGTCAGAAAGATGATAATTACTTCCCTTCACTCGAATATATTCTATATACCTCCCCTCATCTGTATCAGAGGCACCACATGTACAAAGCCTGTTTTCAAATAAAGATTCAATTTCCTCTAGTTTTTTTCCTTTAGTCTCTGGGAGGCAGCCATAAATAAATACGAGTCCAACAGAAGCAAATCCTGCATACAGGAAGAAAGCTCCTGCAAAATAAAATAAGAGACAGTCAGTACTTTTGTATTTTCAGTCCAGGAAACTGCATAATTACATCATTCAAAGTATTTTTTTTCAAACAGACTCAGTAAGGAAATGATCATACATTATGTGGTTTCTTTATGGAAGATGCAACTTCAAAAATATGTCAGTGTGTAAATAATTAAAAAATAAATATTAAAATGAATATAAAAAATCCTCTTGCACGTGTGTGTTGTGATTTCTGTCTCACATAATGCATTATAAATGTTTATTTGAAAGGCATTTAGTTCAAATAAATACAATTTCCAGGAAAAGGCCATTTGCTATTTCAGGTTTATCAGAGAATGCAGAATATGTTTATTATGGATTTTTTTTTAACTACCTTCCCAATGATTAAAGATGGTGAATAGGCAATAAAGTGAAATAAATTCAGAATATAACCAAGAACAACTGCATTGGCAAAAAAGATGGAGCGCAAGACAAGATATTAGCTGTTTGGGGGAGTGAGTTAGTCAGGGCAAAAGAATATATATTTTTATTATGTAATAATACAGATTTTATATATATATTTTTTATTATTATTTGTTTTAATTATGTTTTTTATATTTTTATTTATTTATTTTAAGAAGCTCTATGATGGTGGTGACTAGTGTGTGTGGGGGCAGCTGTTTGGGAGGGATCCGGATGGGAGGGTAATCCCTACACTACAACAAATATTAACCTTACAAGCTACCTGATTAATATAAGGTTGCTGGAAAAAAATACATACCAAATTTATTAGCATTAATTTGCATAACTAACTATACAGCAAATTAGGAACTAAAGCTGCTAGGACTGATTTTGAAATGTTAATTTGTTTATAATAAGATGACAATACAATTAGAATAAGTTTACACAATGTTAGCATTTTTATTTCTCTATTTAATATTTTATTGATTTTTATCAATCACTTGAATCTTAAAAATACCTGCCATTAAAATACCAGCTTGGTGGAAACCCTTGATTAACCCCTTCACTGCTGGGGAATTTCGCAGAAGTGTGGTGCGAAGCTGTTATTAGTGGCCTTCCAATTGCCCAAAAAAACAATGTCAAATCCATGCATGTCTGCTCTATCTGAACAAAGGGGACCCAAGAGAAGCTTTGTTTTATGACTTCAGTAGTTGTGTGTAAATAATTTCAGTGAGAAACCCAAAGCTTGCAAAAAAGTTAAATGGGCCTAGATGAATACAGTACTTTGTTTTGTCTACGTTTAAAATATATATTGTTTTTAAAGGTAAGTTAAAAAAAAAAACAACAACAAAGGATCTATTTCTGATTAAACAGAGTGATAATGAAAATGCTAAAAATTGGGTTAAAGGGACATTTCGGTCAAAAGTTAAATGCACATAGATTAATTAAATCTCTGAAAAGAAACACATTTGCAATACACATGAATTGGCAAAAATGCTTCTAGTAAAAGTTATCACTGTTTTAGTGTTAACATTTTTCCCTGCACGTGCATGTGAAGCAAAGCTATATATTCTCAGTGCACCAGCATTTTAAATACTGCTGCTGTTGGGCTCGTATCATGTCAGCAATTAACAAATTGAGTCATTACCAGATGGTACGAGCACCTTAGGCTCTCTGAGAAAGTGCTGTGTTTAAAATGCTGGTGCACAGTGCATACTTAAATACACTTTTGAAACAGCAAAAGCTTTTATTAGAAGTGTTTTTGCCAATGCATGTATAATGTAAAAATGCTTCAATTCAAAATTGAAATGCATCCATGTGGATTACAATTTTGGCTGGAATGTCCCTTTAAAAATTGATAACAGAAGTAAATTGTTCAAAAACATAATTTATGTAAGAACTTACCTGATAAATTCATTTCTTTCATATTAGCAAGAGTCCATGAGCTAGTGACGTATGGGATATACATTCCTACCAGGAGGGGCAAAGTTTCCCAAACCTTAAAATGCCTATAAATACACCCCTCACCACACCCACAATTCAGTTTAACGAATAGCCAAGAAGTGGGGTGATAAGAAAAAAGTGCGAAAGCATATAAAATAAGGAATTGGAATAATTGTGCTTTATACAAAAAAATCATAACCACCACAAAAAAGGGCGGGCCTCATGGACTCTTGCTAATATGAAAGAAATGAATTTATCAGGTAAGTTCTTACATAAATTATGTTTTCTTTCATGTAATTAGCAAGAGTCCATGAGCTAGTGACGTATGGGATAATGACTACCCAAGATGTGGATCTTTCCACGCAAGAGTCACTAGAGAGGGAGGGATAAAATAAAGACAGCCAATTCCTGCTGAAAATAATCCACACCCAAAATAAAGTTTAATGAAAAACATAAACAGAAGATTCAAACTGAAACCGCTGCCTGAAGTACTTTTCTACCAAAAACTGCTTCAGAAGAAGAAAATACATCAAAATGGTAGAATTTAGTAAAAGTATGCAAAGAGGACCAAGTTGCTGCTTTGCAAATCTGATCAACCGAAGCTTCATTCCTAAACGCCCAGGAAGTAGAAACTGACCTAGTAGAATGAGCTGTAATCCTTTGAGGCGGAGTTTTACCCGACTCGACATAGGCATGATGAATTAAAGATTTCAACCAAGATGCCAAAGAAATGGCAGAAGCTTTCTGGCCTTTTCTAGAACCGGAAAAGATAACAAATAGACTAGAAGTCTTTCGGAAAGACTTAGTAGCTTCAACATAATATTTCAAAGCTCTAACAACATCCAAAGAATGCAACGATTTCTCCTTAGAATTCTTAGGATTAGGACATAATGAAGGAACCACAATTTCTCTACTAATGTTGTTGGAATTCACAACCTTAGGTAAAAATTCAAAAGAAGTTCGCAACACCGCCTTATCCTGATGAAAAATCAGAAAAGGAGACTCACAAGAAAGAGCAGATAATTCAGAGACTCTTCTAGCAGAAGAGATCGCCAAAAGGAACAAAACTTTCCAAGAAAGTAATTTAATGTCCAATGAATGCATAGGTTCAAACGGAGGAGCTTGAAGAGCCCCCAGAACCAAATTCAAACTCCAAGGAGGAGAAATTGACTTAATGACAGGTTTTATACGAACCAAAGCTTGTACAAAACAATGAATATCAGGAAGATTAGCAATCTTTCTGTGAAAAAGAACAGAAAGAGCAGAGATTTGTCCTTTCAAAGAACTTGCGGATAAACCTTTATCTAAACCATCCTGAAGAAACTGTAAAATTCTCGGAATTCTAAAAGAATGCCAAGAAAAATGATGAGAAAGACACCAAGAAATATAAGTCTTCCAGACTCTATAATATATCTCTCTGGATACAGATTTACGAGCCTGTAACATAGTATTAATCACAGAGTCAGAGAAACCTCTTTGACCAAGAATCAAGCGTTCAATCTCCATACCTTTAAATTTAAGGATTTGAGATCCTGATGGAAAAAAGGACCTTGCGACAGAAGGTCTGGTCTTAGCGGAAGAGTCCACGGATGGCAAGAGGCCATCCGGACAAGATCCGCATACCAAAACCTGTGAGGCCATGCCGGAGCTACCAGCAGAACAAACGAGCATTCCTTCCGAATCTTGGAGATTACTCTTGGAAGAAGAACTAGAGGCGGAAAGATATAGGCAGGATGATACTTCCAAGGAAGTGATAATGCATCCACTGCTTCCGCCTGAGGATCCCGGGATCTGGACAGATACCTGGGAAGTTTCTTGTTTAGATGAGACGCCATCAGATCTATTTCTGGAAGCTCCCACATTTGAACAATCTGAAGAAATACCTCTGGGTGAAGAGACCATTCGCCCGGATGCAACGTTTGGCGACTGAGATAATCCGCTTCCCAATTGTCTATACCTGGGATATGAACCGCAGAGATTAGACAGGAGCTGGATTCCGCCCAAACCAGAATTCGAGATACTTCTTTCATAGCCAGAGGACTGTGAGTCCCTCCTTGATGATTGATGTATGCCACAGTTGTGACATTGTCTGTCTGAAAACAAATGAACGATTCTCTCTTCAGAAGAGGCCAAGACTGAAGAGCTCTGAAAATTGCACGGAGTTCCAAAATATTGATCGGTAATCTCACCTCCTGAGATTCCCAAACTCCTTGTGCCGTCAGAGATCCCCACACAGCTCCCCAACCTGTGAGACTTGCATCTGTTGAAATTACAGTCCAGGTCGGAAGAACAAAAGAAGCCCCCTGAATTAAACGATGGTGATCTGTCCACCACGTTAGAGAGTGTCGTACAATCGGTTTTAAAGATATTAATTGAGATATCTTTGTGTAATCCCTGCACCATTGATTCAGCATACAGAGCTGAAGAGGTCGCATGTGAAAACGAGCAAAGGGGATCGCGTCCGATGCAGCAGTCATAAGACCTAGAATTTCCATGCATAAGGCTACCGAAGGGAATGATTGTGACTGAAGGTTTCAACAAGCTGAAATCAATTTTAGACGTCTCTTGTCTGTCAAAGACAGAGTCATGGACACTGAATCTATCTGGAAACCCAGAAAGGTTACCCTTGTCTGAGGAATCAATGAACTTTTTAGTGAATTGATCCTCCAACCATGATCTTGAAGAAACAACACAAGTCGATTCGTATGAGATTCTGCTAAATGTAAAGACTGAGCAAGTACCAAGATATCGTCCAAATAAGGAAATACCACAATACCCTGTTCTCTGATTACAGACAGAAGGGCACCGAGAACCTTTGTAAAAATTCTTGGAGCTGTAGCTAGGCCAAACGGCAGAGCCACAAACTGGTAATGCTTGTCCAGAAAAGAGAATCTCAGGAACTGATAATGATCTGGATGAATCGGAATATGCAGATATGCATCCTGTAAATCTATTGTGGACATATAATGCCCTTGCTGAACAAAAGGCAAGATAGTCCTTACAGTTACCATTTTGAACGTTGGTATCCTTACATAACGATTCAATATTTTTAGATCCAGAACTGGTCTGAAGGAATTCTCCTTCTTTGGTACAATGAAGAGATTTGAATAAAACCCCATCCCCTGTTCCAGAACTGGAACTGGCATAATTACTCCAGCCAACTCTAGATCTGAAACACATTTCAGAAATGCTTGAGCTTTCACTGGATTTACTGGGACACGGGAAAGAAAAAATCTCTTTGCAGGAGGTCTTATCTTGAAATCAATTATGTACCCTTCTGAAACAATGTTCTGAATCCAAAGATTGTGAACAGAATTGATCCAAATTTCTTTGAAAAAACGTAACCTGCCCCCTACCAGCTGAGCTGGAATGAGGGCCGCACCTTCATGTGGACTTAGAAGCTGGCTTTGCTTTTCTAGAAGGCTTGGGTTTATTCCAGACTGGAGATGGTTTCCAAACTGAAACTGCTCCTGAGGATGAAGGATCAGGCTTTTGTTCTTTGTTGAAACGAAAGGAACGAAAACTATTATTAGCCCTGTTTTTACCCTTAGATTTTTTATCCTGTGGTAAAAAAGTTCCTTTCCCACCAGTAACAGTTGAGATAACAGAATCCAACTGAGAACCAAATAATTTGTTACCCTGGAAAGAAATGGAAAGTAGAGTTGATTTAGAAGCCATATCAGCATTCCAAGTTTTAAGCCATAAAGCTCTTCTAGCTAAAATAGCTAGAGACATAAACCTGACATCAACTCTGATAATATAAAAAATGGCATCACAGATAAAATTATTAGCATGTTGAAGAAGAATAATAATATTATGAGAATCATGATCTGTTACTTGTTGCGCTAAAGTTTCCAACCAAAAAGTTGAAGCTGCAGCAACATCAGCCAATGATATAGCAGGTCTAAGAAGATTACCTGAACACAGATAAGCTTTTCTTAGAAAGGATTCAAGTTTCCTATCTAAAGGATCCTTAAACGAAGTACCATCTGACGTAGGAATAGTAGTACGTTTAGCAAGGGTAGAAATAGCCCCATCAACTTTAGGGATTTTGTCCCAAAATTCTAATCTGTCAGACGGCACAGGATATAATTGCTTAAAACGTTTAGAAGGAGTAAATGAATTACCCAAATTATTCTATTCTCTGGAAATTACTTCAGAAATAGCACCAGGAACAGGAAAAACTTCTGGAATAACCACAGGAGATTTAAAGACCTTATCTAAACGTTTAGATTTAGTATCAAGAGGACCAGAATCCTCAATTTCTAAAGCAATTAGTACTTCTTTAAGTAAAGAACGAATAAATTCCATTTTAAATAAATATGAAGATTTATCAGCATCAATCTCTGAGACAGAATCCTCTGAACCAGAAGAGTCATTAGAATCAGAATGATGATGTTCATTTAAAAATTAATCTGTATAAAGAGAAGTTTTAAAAGATTTTTTATGTTTACTAGAAGGAGGAATAACAGACATAGCCTTCTTGATGGATTCAGAAACAAAATCTCTTATGTTATCAGGAACATTCTGAACATTAGATGTTGATGGAACTGCAACAGGTAATGGTACATTACGAAAGGAAATATTATCTGCATTAACAAGTTTGTCATGACAATTAATACAAACAACAGCTGGAGGAATAGCTACCAAAAGTTTACAGCAGATACACTTAGCTTTGGTAGTTCCAGCACCAGACAGCGATTTTCCTGAAGTATCTTCTGACTCAGATGCAACGTGAGACATCTTGCAATATGTAAGAGAAAAAACAACATATAAAGCAAAATTGATCAAATTCCTTAAATGACAGTTTCAGGAATGGGAAAAAATGCCAGTGAACAAGCTTCTAGCAACCAGAAGCAATAAATAATGAGACTTAAATAATGTGGAGACAAAAGCGACGCCCATATTTTTTTAGCGCCAAATAAGACGCCCACATTATTTGGCGCCTAAATGCTTTTGGCGCCAAAAATGACGCCACGTCCGGAACGCCGACATTTTTTGGCGCAAAAGAACGTCAAAAATGACGCAACTTCCGGCGACACATATGACGCCGGAAACAGAAAAGATTTTTTGCGCCAAAAAAGTCTGCGCCAAGAATGACGCAATAAAATGAAGCATTTTCAGCCCCCGCGAGCCTAACAGCCCACAGGGAAAAAAGTCAAATCTTTAAGGTAAGAAAAATATTTGTTTCAAATGCATTATCCCAAATATGAAACTGACTGTCTGAAAATAAGGAATGTTGAACATCCTGAGTCAAGGCAAATAAATGTTTGAATACATATATTTAGAACTTTATTAAAAAAGTGCCCAACCATAGCTTAGAGTGTCACAGAAAATAAGACTTACTTACCCCAGTACACTCATCTACATGTTTGTAGAAAGCCAAACCAGTACTGAAACGAAAATCAGCAGAGGTAATGGTATATTTATAAGAGTATATCGTCGATCTGAAAAGGGAGGTAAGAGATGAATCTCTACGACCGATAACAGAGAACCTATGAAATAGACCCCGTAGAAGGAGATCATTGAATTCAAACAGGCAATACTCTCCTCACATCCCTCTGACATTCACTGCACGCTGAGAGGAAAACCGGGCTCCAACCTGCTGCGGAGCGCATATCAACGTAGAATCTAGCACAAACTTACTTCACCACCTCCATAGGAGGCAAAGTTTGTAAAACTGAATTGTGGGTGTGGTGAGGGGTGTATTTATAGGCATTTTAAGGTTTGGGAAACTTTGCCCCTCCTGGTAGGAATGTATATCCCATACGTCACTAGCTCATGGACTCTTGCTAATTACATGAAAGAAATGTTGTTTTCTGTGAGTGAGTCCGTGCGTACGCAGCTGTTTTTAATACCATACCCTTATCCCTATAAACCATGCCCTGTAAAGTGGGAGTGTTGGGAAGAAGCTATTAACAGTGAGTTGCAAAACATTGTCTGATATGATATGTACGGCCTTTAGATCTCCTCTGAGCACAAACACAACTGCTCTTTTGGGAGGCAAGTTGTATACCTACACTCTGTATGCCCAATAGTACAGTATGTAATTGCCACCTGCATGTGGCATTATCTGCCTCGGTATATGAGATTATATACTATTTTATTAAATAACAGTGCTTATAGGATAAACAAAAATAATTAAGTTTCATCTTAAGCTCCACATTTGTAGAACCTATACAGCACTACCTGTAAATGAACTTTAGTGCTGGACTAGTTTTGGGTAAATTCTCACACTGATCTGGTAACCATTTACACAATAGTGCAAAATGCAGAATTTCTAAAACAAAAAGATACAATAAAAGTGTATTTTAATAGCATAGCTATGTATTTTATAGAATGTTTAATATTTAAAGGGATACTAAACCCAATTGATTTATTTCACGATTTAGATAGAGCATGCAATTTTAAGCAACTTTCTAGTTTACTCCTATTATCAATTTGTCTTTGTTCTCCTAGTATCTTTATTTGAAAAAGCAGGAATGAAAGCTTAGGAGCCAGCCCATTTTAGGTTCAGCACCTGGATACCGCTTGCTGATTGGTGGCTAAATGTAGCGAGAGACCACCTTCTTCTGCATTCGGCAGCTAACAAAACTGACAAATCCACATCTCTAGTTAATATTATTTAAAACAAAAATATTGTAGATATCTTACCATAATATGTAAGGTATTCGGCTGTATGTAAAAAAGTGAGAGAAATGAGTACATTAAATATCCAGTTGACACCAGAGGAGCATGCATTCCCTGTACTTCTTGCCCACAGGGGATAGATTTCAGAATTGACAGTCCATGGCATTGGTCCCATTCCTATAAGAAGAAATAAAAATAAAGGTTCATAAATAAGTCGATTAATATAAATTTGGATTCATTTGGTAAATTAAATGTAAAGGAAACAAAACAAATATACAGTTTAAAAACTATAAAGAAAGTAAACCCCAGATAACGTATTTAATAGTTGTCAATTTGATAATATTTCTGTTTCGCACTTCATATGCTCCCTGTCATCGCTTTGTGCGCCCCCTGATTCTGCTCCATGTTTGTAGCTAGAACCATTTCCACACTTCCTGTCTGTGAATCCGCATTCAAAACGAACATTCCATCCCTGTCTCCTTCAGCCTTTCTCATGAACTCTCTCTCCTGCAGAGCAGATTGTGAAGCTTCCTAACTGAACTGTCTCTCTAACACATCTACTTCCCTCCCTCTCTATCATCCCACCCAGTCCTAATTAGTGTGCTTTAGAGATACAATGTGTAGTCATCCGCAGTTCCCACAGCTGAGATAATTACAAGATTTATTATACCCTATAATCCATTAGATTCAATTCCTTGTATGTCTAAACATCCTCTGCCCTTTTATTTCACAAACCCAGGCTCTATTATAGATAATGTGCTATTTTATCTTTCATTTGTAACTATTAACTAGCCTCTTCCTTTTAACACCTTTACGTTATACCTCTCACATTTAGACTGTAAGCGTGAGAGCCTCTCTCTCTGTAGGGTACTTTTTCTTATTGAGGACATAATCTGTGGGGTACTTTTGATAAAGACTCACTACCATACAGATTACATTTGTACACACCTTACACATTGTATACATGTTTAAAGAATATTTAAGATAATGTAATTTTGCTAATAAAATTTGCTTTGGTTTTGCTCTCAGTGCCATATAACTTGAAAAGCTTCATGAGAATGTTTATCTCCACATATCTTACATACTTTGCTATAGCTAAGTGGAGCAGCTGTAAATGAACTCCTGCGTATATCAAGCAATCACTGTGCAGCATGTAAGAGGGTCAGGATTCTGAATTCCATATAATGCACTCTAGCCTCTAAGTTATTAAAGGGACAGCAAAGGCAAAGTCAAAATCAAACGTTCATGATTCAGATATAGTATGTCATTTTAAAACAACTTTCCAATTTACGTCTTTTATCACATTTGCTTTGTTCTCTAGGTATCCCTTTTTAATTAGTAAATCTATAGGGGCTCAGGAGCGTGCACATGTCTTTAGAACTCTATGGAAGCAGTGTTTGCAACAATGTATAACACTGGTAAAAACAATACTGCCAAATATTGCTGCCATAGAGTACTAAAGATACATGCACGCTCCTGAGCTCCTATAAACCTACAAAGATTTACTAAGCAACAAAGGATACCAAGAGAACAAAGCTAATTTGATAATAGAAGTAAAATTGGATTTTTTTAAATGACATACTGTATCTGAATTTAAAATATGCTCTGTTTGTTTATATGCCCCATTTAGAAGCTAAACAAACATCAAGGTTATACAAGGCAATTAATGACATCACTGATTACATCATAGGTGACATATTTGGTCACTTTACATATGATATCACCAGCTGTATCAATAATAAGCTCACATATACATTATTGTGGCTTCCCTTACAGACACCTTCAATGCAAGGTATCCTGGTGAGTCCCTAGTTATAGGGACTTTATTTTAAAGACAGGCTTCTGGGCTTGAAAACAAGAGATCTTGGGGTCTCTAGACCTTTCTGATGGCCTGTTATAAAGGTAATTGTAAAATGTATTTAAACAAGTTTTTATTTTTTTAACTTGTGCTTAAACTATAACTTTCAAATGGTGGCTCTTGGGGGCTTCTAGGGATTAAGGGAGTTGAGATGAATGGGTTTGAATACCAACGCCTCATTAAGCTCCTTTAAGCCATGTGGTTCTGCTTGGCACTTACAGGTTTCCAGAGCTTGGTGGCATCACCAGCTTCGCTAGATTCCCCTGGCAATGCTGGAGCACTAGAGAACCAGGGATACAGTTGATGGTGGGAAGCTACAAAGCGCACCCCTTTCCCAAATGACAGTAAGCGGTCATCATCCGTGCTAAACACATGGAGCAAAAGACAACCGTGTGCCATCATCTGCGCTTAAGGGTTTTTTAATAGCATCTGAAATAGGAAATTTATCAGAAATGCTGGTCTTCTAAACCATTTCAAGTTACTTTCAAACTTTAAACCCGAAGTCTCTTTAATGCATTATAACTCAAAAGAATAAACAACATACTCTATAGGAATATTTGCAAAGTTTGTGCTAAACGCACGCAGTAGAATGTTTCGTATCCTGTGCAGTGTTACTACAGGGGGCGTTTCCTATTCTACCTGCAGCTATCTTTAAAGCTTTTCTGTTATTTTAACCAGTGGCGTATTTAGGTTTTGTGCTGCCCTAGGCACTCAAAATGTAGCTGCATCCCTCAGGTTTTAGGCCTCTTTTGACATAATATTTTTGGTGAGGGTGAAAAATGACTTTTTTCATGGCATTTCCAAAGTAAATGTTCATGTTCAAATGTACATGTGTGTGTGTGTGTGTATGTATGGTGAGTGTGTGTATATGGTGAGTGTGTGTATGTGTTTGTAATGTGCGTGTAGTGAGACTTAAAAAGTGCCTACCCCCCAAATCTGCCGCCCTAGGCAAGTCATGCCTTGTCTGCCTCAACCAAAAAACGCCACTAATTTTCACTCATTACAAAAAAATACTTGGTAAAGTTCTGTATCTTTATACTGGGTACCACCTGGTATGCACATATTGTTGCATTCTGTGTGGTGCAGAGTCACAACTCAGATACATTGCCAATTTTTTGACAACTGCAGTCTGGATTAGCTTGCACAATAGAAAGCAGAAGAGTTAGATGTTTGCAGGTTGTTGTTTTTTTTCACAGTTTAAACGTTACATAATAAATTAAAAACCCCTTAGGGATAATATAGAGTAATGCAACAATGTACAGCTCAGTACTGAACATGCTAAACTGAAGTGCTGATCAGTGGAAGTGCACCACTTCTGTCACATGGTACAAGAATACTTAAATTCCAATATGGTGGCGCCCTGTTTGAAAATGCAAAGCTTCACTAACTGGCACCTTTGATTTTAAAATAAGAGAATAGTTTTGAAGAGAGCTGAAGACACAGGAGGAATAACAATGTCATGGTGAATAGTAACTATGCTACTGTAGTTGTATCCAGCAGTTTAATATCCCTTTAAGAAATCTTTATTCTGGCACAATTCTAAGTTACAGATTTCTCAGTTGCATTTATATCATTTAAACCTGATTTTGGAGATATTTTCTTTAACATTTCCTTGCATAATAATGAAAATTGTGTCGCATTTGAAAACCAAGACCAACTTTGTTGCATTGTAAAACTTATATTGCAATGTGGGTGTCTCTCCACTTTCAGGACCCTGTATAGCAAGATAAACAGCTTTTAAAGGGACATTAAACACTATAAGACGGTAATATAAAATGATAAACCGTATATATAAAAAAACTTTCATTATTTATTTTGGTCCCTTTTTCTGTAATTCCATTCCGAGATTGTGAGTATTTCAGTTCCTGTTAGAAATGGAAGTGCAGAACACTGTTATATTCCATTCAGCCATTGGCTGCACACTCTAGTGACCTATTTATAACTGTCCTTAATTGGCCACGACAGATAAATAACCTAAGTTACAACATGGCAGCTCCCATTGTTTTATAGACATTAATTATAGACATTAAAACTTTACACTTATTTTGTCATTATTTAAACAACTAATGAAACTTAAAAAATACATCTATATGTTATACACAGACTAATCTTTTCTTTGAATGCATCATTCCATCTAGCATTTCTTTAGTGTTTGATGTCCCTGCTTGGAAGTCCCAGAAACATGAGAGCTGCATTCAATAGAAAGTTATGAGGCTTTCAGGGATAGAGAATCTCCCAGGGAAGAGTGAGGTTAACAGGGGAGCAACTGACACAGATATAAAGTCTCAGTTTGTGGCAAATACAAATTCAACTGAAATGTCTTAAGTACAATTTAACTTGCACTTTATTCTAGATTTGGCATTATTACTATTCTATCTGCTAAATAAGTGTATTATGAATTTTGAGCAAAGTTCACCTGCATACAGTTAGTGAGATAAATCAGTGAGACCTTTCGGATGTAAAAAGCTTAGAGAATATAATAAGGTTATGAGAGAGCTTCAGACACACCCTGGAATGACCTATCCTGCCCAGGAAACTCTCCTGTCCCTCCCACTGTCTGATGCTGTCAGGCTTATTTCACACAATAGAAAGTGCAATGCTATTTGGAAAAGATACACAGAGTATTATCCTAATTTGTTAAAGTTGCACAGAAACGTCCAAAGCATAATCAGATTTTTTTAATTACAAATATACAACATTTAAATAAAAAGTGCAGAGTTTAAAGGGACATGGAACCCAAGATGTTTCTTTCATGATTCAGATCAAGAATACCATTTTAAACAATTTTCCAATTTATTTCTGTTAACTAATTTGCTTACATCTCTTGGTATCCTTTGTTGAAAGAGCAGCAATGAATATGGGTGAACCAATAACATGAGGCATATATATGCAGCCACCAATCAAAAGCTCCTCAGGCTACCTAGGTATGCTTTTCAACAAATGATACAAATAGAACAAATTAGATAATAGATGTACATTGGAAACTTCCTTAAAACTGCATGCTGCATCTAAATTATGAAAGAAAAAAAAAAAGGTTTTATGTCCCTTTAAATGTAATAAAACTTAATGGACAAAAACGAAATTCTAAAGTTAAATACAAAGTGCAAATGTAACAAAACTCGCGTCATGCATTGCTATATTGTACTGGGCTTGTTTATACTCAACCAGAAATTCAGGGAACGCTCCTTAGAGGGATCTCCCTGAGCTGAACGATGATTTTATATAATCACACCAGACTAAAGAGCTTTAGAGAATCAGGCCCTTAGTGTTAAGCATTGATCATTTTATATTTGCAAAATTCAGAAAAATCTTACCAGGAGCAAAGAAAATCAAATATAAAATGAGACCAATGAGTGTCGTCCAAGAATATGGGGTAGGACAGTAATTATAAGCCCAAAACGAACTATCCAATTTGGAAATGGTTTCATTTGAACACCTGAAAAGAGAAAATTGGATAATGAGATAATGCAGAATAAAAATATGAACAGTTTTTAAACAGCTTAACAATATATAGGTAGAACAATTCTATATGTGTTTATAAAATGATGTCCAATGTTATAATGTTTATTTTCTTTACTGGTCAATTTAAATATTACATAGTGATCTTTTATTAACTGTTTTGAAACCACTACAGAACAAGTTGAATCTGACCATTCCGTGCTGATACAATGGGTTAGTCCAGAGGCAATCTTCTCTGATTGTCAAAAAACATGAAGCGCATTACAATACAAAATTAAGAATGCTATCAACATTCTGAAACAAACGTTATTAGATAAAAACAAAATATATTCTTAGTTGATAAATTCATTTATATCATGATGGTGAGAGTCATCACGTGTGGGAATATTCAACTCTTGAGCACTAGGAGGAGGCAAAAGACACCACACACAGCTTTAAATCCCTCCCACTTCCCATGATCCTCAGTCATACATATAGCAAAGTAGATGAGGAAGAAATAAAAGATGGTTTGATAAATCAGGGCAAAGAAGTGCAAAACAAGTACTGCTGCAACCTGAACGAAAAGAAAGGGTGGCCCTCATGGGCTCTCACCATCATGAAAGAAATTAATTTACTTGGTAAGCTTACATTTTGTTTTCTTTGATCAGATGGAGAGAATCCACAAGTTCTCATGTGTAGGAATCAATACCCAAGCCACAAAACCACTGTGAATAGGGGGTGGCAAACAGTGAAGGCAGGATATTACTATTCAAGCACCGCCACTCACAGAACTTTCCTGCCAAAGGCAGTTTAAGAAAAAGAATACACATCAAAGCGATAAAACGTTAAAAAAGTATGTAAATAAAACTAAGGCTCCGTTTATCATCCCGTTGCGGACAGGGGTGTACATATTGACCCCTATCCACACGGCATCTCCTCTGGTAAGCAACAGATCATCTGCTGCCCGCATTTACCATTGTATATGAGCACTCTTGTGTGCAACCCTACCCCCTGCCCGAGCACAGCCAATTACGCACAGGCAGAAGCTGTCAATCTCCCCGGTCAAACGAAATTGGGGAGATTGATATTCTATACCTAAGAGACAGAATTAAACTTTCAAATGCCAATCAGTCAAATTCAAAGTTTTGATATATTGATAAAAGAAAAGGGCCTTTAGAAAGAAGACACCTTCTTAGAGGAAGCCTCCAAGGCATGCACAAGAACATCTGCACCAGATTTGCAAACCAAATCCTTTGAGGCCACACTGGATCAATCAGAATTGCCGAGACTTGTTTCTGCTTGATTCTGGCTGTCACTCTAGAAAGCAACACAAATAAAGAAAAAATTAAATCAGGTTGAACAACCAAGGAATCATTAGGGCATCTATCAGACCTGTTTAAAGGTTCTGAGACCTGGCACAATACTGAGGCAGTTTGTGATTCAAACAAGAAGCCATGTAATCTATCTCTGGCAGAACCCAACATTTCACAATTTTGTTGAAAACTTTTAATTAAGACACCATTCCCCTGAATGAAGAGACTGGCGATGATTGACAAAAGCCATTGCCATGATGCTTTCTGACTGGAATCTCAGGAAAAAAATGTGTTTAGGTTGGGGCAACTTTGAAGAGCCCTAAAGATTGCACAGAGTTCTAGAATATTTATTGGTAACCTTGCCTCCTGAGGAGACCATACTCCCTGTGCTCACTGAGACCAGAGACTGCACCCCAACTTAACAGGCTGGCATCTGTGGAGATTACTATCCAAACTGGTGGAAGAAAGGAGGTTCTTTGAATTAAGGACTGGTGACTCTGCCATTAAGTCAAGGACTGTCTTGTCTTGTGACCTAACAGAATCCCCTGAGACAGATCCTCATGGTCCCCATTCCATTGATGCAGCATCTGCAACTGAAAGTCCCAAAAATAAAATCTGGCAAATAGAACTGCATCTGAGGCAGCCACCAGGAGATCCACAACTTCCATGCACTGGAACATGTTTATACAAAAAGCTGGTGGGCTAAGAAGGTTCAGGAACTTACCTCCAAGCATCTCAGTCCACTGTGCTTCACTCAGCTGCAGGAACTCGATTCCAGTAGATGAGCCCATCCTAGGAAGTGGGAGCATGATGTCAAAGATCTAAGTTAGTAACAGCATCTCAAACCAAAGGATTGTAAGACAAGCCCACTTTTCACCTGCGGAGGGCTGTGGATCCACAAGAAGCAGCTCACTGTACACCAGGGAATTGGTGAACAAGTCAACATTTCACCTGGGTGGTCTGGGATATTTTCCACTAAGTAAAGACCATTCACTGTCTGGCTGATAACTCCTTGTCTGCCCCTCTAAATGACAGGTTACTGCGAGGAAGATTCAGTCTCAGATCGGTTAGAGGATCCCCTTTTACTGCCCTCATCAAGGAGACAAATGAAACTGAATGAGGATCATGTGAAGTGAGAGAGATTTAAACCTTTAGTGTGTTGGGATGCCTTTTGCCTCCTCCTAGTGGTCAGGAGGGGAATATTCCTACAAGTGATGACTTGTGGACTCACCATCTGACAAAAGAAATAAACATTTATTATACCAGCTATTTGGTTTGGGACACCTTTGTTTTACTTTTAAAATTCATCTTGCACGCTTAATTTATATTTAATGGTTATGACAAAGGACTCTATAAATGTAAACCAATGATCTAAAAAGAAAAAATAGGGTAAACCCCAATAAATATATGTGCAAAATGACAGGTGTATAATACTAAAAACAAATATTTTATGTTAATGCTCAAAATGAGATACCACGAGCAGTTAGAAATAATTTTACCTCCCGTTCTAATTCTGTGTGATAAATTGAGCACTGTGACACCCTAGAATGCTTAGACTTCCGGGATGAGAATCTCTGTATCATTCATGAAGGAAATATAAGTGTAAAATATTAATGTTGTGTACTCAGTTGGAAATACACATGGGTTTATTCTTAATTTGCCAGTGAGATTTATTATCGTTCACAAGCATGGTCATTTACACAATATTCCAGGACGGGATGACAATACAACCAGCTGGATATTTGCAAAATCGCCAAGTGTTTTGACAATGAAAGAGTCCTCAAGTATTTGCTATTAGACATGCATCGCAGATCACTGCATTTGGCTGTTTTCGAAGCTAGATCAATTTGACTAATAGTGCAACACATAAATGTCTGGATTTGCACAGATATTTGTGTATTGCCACATTGAATGCCTCAACTCACAGCCAATATCAGCATTTGTTTATATAAATGAATGCCAAATGCACATATCTATTTGCTATACACTCCATTTAGAAGGTAAACTCACAAATACACCTGTCCTATTATTGATGATCTAATGTAAAGATGGTTTACAGCATACAGTGACTCAAGGGCAGGGTACTCTATAATTCATGTAAATTATAGGCATGGGCATTCGGCAGCTTCATTAGCTGCCGAATACGGAAGTAGGTGGCTGCTCGTGGTCTTCAGCTATTTTTGGTGCTGGATTGATTCTTATAAGAGATCACCACACAAAGATCTGTGCAAATCCAGGTCTTAGAGTGGTGATCTTTCACAAGCATAAATCCAGCACCAAAAATAGCTGAAGTCTACGCAGCCACCAAATTCTGCATTCGGAATGCCCATGCTTAGTAAATTCTTCTCCACACCTGTATATTACATGTTACAGTGCTGCGTAATATGTTGGCATTTTTTTTATAAATAATCAATAACAATAATAATAATTATCATAATAAAACACTTAATCTATCAGAGTTTCTGACTAGTATAGGTTTTCCAATCATTCAGAGCCTCATGATCAAAAATACGCCGGCATGCAGAGAAATTATATTAAATCTTTGGGGACTTTTTTGAGCATTATATTGTAATGTATGTGTCCCTCCTTCATAACCAGAACCTGCATAGCTAGATAAACAGCTTTCAAGTAACAATTTGTCTTTCTAAAAATATTTGAGGGACCTCACAGTACTAAAAAGACTCTTTAGATCAGTGCTTTCCAAACTGTGTGTTGTGACACATTAGTGTGTCAGTGGCAGTGTGTAGGTGTGCTTCAGCACAAACTCTTTTTGAATTAAAAATTCTTTTAAAAATTTTTTTTGGTTTCCGACTTTCCATCTGCCTGCTATGCATATCACGTAGTGGGTCACAGATCATCTTAACCTATTGGCACAGCTTAGCGGGAACTGAAACTATTCCTATTGGCGGCACATTGGCTCCTGACTGCATGTGCAGTCTCCTCAATCGGCTCGTGACTGCACGTGTAGTCAGTGAGTGGGACAGCAGAGTGTTTGCAGCGTGGACAGTAGTCAGTCGGTCTTGCAGAGCTCTGAGGGCAGCTCTGCGAGACTGACTGACTACTGATACCCATGATACCCACATTTTTTCTTTCATGATGTAGAAAGAGAATGCATTTTTAAAAATCTTTCTAATTTACTTCTATTATCTAATTTGTTTTATTCTCTTGATATTCATTGCTGAAAAGAATATCTAGATATGCTCAGTAGCTGCTGATTGGTTGCTGCACATAGAAGCCTTATGTGATTGTTTCACTCATGTGCATTGCTTTTTCTTCAAATAAGGATATCTAAAAAATGAAGCAAAATAAATAATAGAAGTAAATTGTAATGTTGTTTAAATTTGTATGTTCTATCTGAATCATGAAAGAAAGATTTTGGGTTTAGTGGCCCTTTAAATGCTGAGCTGAAGTCAGAAGTCAAAGTGTTGTTTTTTGATTTTTGTTTTTTTTTTTAAATAATTTATATTGAGGTTATTCAAATAAAAAGTACAGCTCTAAGTAAATGTAATGTACAACAGTAAAACAGCTTATACAGAATATTATACAAACATGACAAGGGTATGCATAGCAGTTAATTATGAAGATAATTAAGAGTCCAGCTAATAGCCTCATATAAACAGCTGGTGAGCGCTAGTAATGAACCTCATTTTGTAGTTTTAATAAGTAGGTTTGTGTCCCCAACTCTACAAAAGGCCGCTCTTAGACCCATGGAAATATGAGACTCAATAGGGGGACGTTAATGTTGGGTACAGTCACTTTTGGACCGTAGAATTTAATAAACAAACAAAGTAAAATGTTCCTATGTCTGCCAATTCAAAGTAAAGGTACAGGAAAGAGAAAAATCAGGGATATTGACCAATTATAGGGGACATGCAAATAAATATACTGGTAACAAATCTTTGTTCTAGGCAAACCTCTAGTTCAACTAAGATAACTACATATAGGAAAGCTGAAACTTGTAGAGGGGGGGGGGGGGCGCTATCATATTAAAAAAAAAAAAAAATCTTCCCTTCGCTAGACCCCAAAGTGAGGTAGTAGTCCTGGTTTCAAGGGGGAAGATAAGTCTACCCTCCCCTACAATCAAGTACCTCTGCCGCAGAGCATATGCTAAAATGTAACAGAACCCAAGAAAACTCTGATAATTTACAAGACATTACCCCCAACATGGAACATTACTATAAATTATCTTGTGGCATGTAAATAGTTTGCCAAGGAAAACACTTAGATGAGTACAACAAAATAGAGCAGATTATTTACATTAAAATCTAAGCAATAGAACATACCATATTAGTTAGTGTAACACAGTGACAGATGTAGATCTATAAACATATATGTACACATGAATTAAAGCAGGATGCATAGCCATGGCCTTTATCGTATATAATAGTATACCTGCATTACAAGTTGATCCGGAATCACATTGTATTGTACATTACAGGGAGTGCAGAATTATTAGGCAAATTAGTATTTTGACCACATCATCCTCTTTATGCATGTTGTCTTACTCCAAGCTGTATAGGCTCGAAAGCCTACTACCAATTAAGCATATTAGGTGATGTGCATCTCTGTAATGAGAAGGGGTGTGGTCTAATGACATCAACACCCTATATCAGGTGTGCATAATTATTAGGCAACTTCCTTTCCTTTGGCAAAATGGGTCAAAAGAAGGACTTGACAGGCTCAGAAAAGTCAAAAATAGTGAGATATCTTGCAGAGGGATGCAGCACTCTTATAATTGCAAAGCTTCTGAAGCGTGATCATCGAACAATCAAGCGTTTCATTCAAAATAGTCAACAGGGTCGCAAGAAGCGTGTGGAAAAACCAAGGCGCAAAATAACTGCCCATGAACTGAGAAAAGTCAAGCGTGCAGCTGCCAAGATGCCACTTGCCACCAGTTTGGCCATATTTCAGAGCTGCAACATCACTGGAGTGCCCAAAAGCACAAGGTGTGCAATACTCAGAGACATGGCCAAGGTAAGAAAGGCTGAAAGACGACCACCACTGAACAAGACACACAAGCTGAAACGTCAAGACTGGGCCAAGAAATATCTCAAGACTGATTTTTCTAAGGTTTTATGGACTGATGAAATGAGAGTGAGTCTTGATGGGCCAGATGGATGGGCCCGTGGCTGGATTGGTAAAGGGCAGAGAGCTCCAGTCCGACTCAGACGCCAGCAAGGTGGAGGTGGAGTACTGGTTTGGGCTGGTATCATCAAAGATGAGCTTGTGGGGCCTTTTCGGGTTGAGGATGGAGTCAAGCTAAACTCCCAGTCCTACTGCCAGTTTCTGGAAGACACCTTCTTCAAGCAGTGATACAGAAAGAAGTCTGCATCCTTCAAGAAAAACATGATTTTCATGCAGGACAATGCTCCATCACACGCGTCCAAGTACTCCACAACGTGGCTGGCAAGAAAGGGTATAAAAGAATAAAATCTAATGACATGGCCTCCTTGTTCACCTGATCTGAACCCCATTGAGAACCTGTGGTCCATCATCAAATGTGAGATTTACAAGGAGGGAAAACAGTACACCTCTCTGAACAGTGTCTGGGAGGCTGTGGTTGTTGCTGCACGCAATGTTGATGGTGAACAGATCAAAACACTGACAGAATCCATGGATGGCAGGCTTTTGAGTGTCCTTGCAAAGAAAGGTGGCTATATTGGTCACTGATTTGTTTTTGTTTTGTTTTTGAATGTCAAAAATGTATATTTGTGAATGTTGAGATGTTATATTGGTTTCACTGGTAAAAATAAATAATTGAAATGGGTATATATTTGTTTTTTATTAAGTTGCCTAATATTTATGCACAGTAATAGTCACCTGCACACACAGATATCCCCCTAAAATAGCTATAACTAAAAACAAACAAAAAACTACTTCCAAAACTATTCAGCTTTGATATTAATGAGTTTTTTGGGTTCATTGAGAACATGGTTGTTGTTCAATAATAAAATTAATCCTCAAAAATACAACTTGCCTAATAATTCTGCACTCCCTGTAATGATCGTTAAGCTATCTTGTGTTATGTGAAGGGGAGAAGGAGCAAACATCAAGACAAGGTTAGCAGTGCTTGTGCGTAGTTTCCCTATTCACAGTGATACAGGGGGAGATAAACATTAACAACCTTAAGGGATACTGTGAATCAGAGGCAACCTTCAAAGGGCTTAGTGAAGTGACCCCAAACATAGTATAGACAAGGATTAGCCGTGCCTATTGCACCTTAAAGTTCTGCATGTGTGTTAAAATACCGGTCAGTCCAGGTGTCATACATCTAAACCAGAGAAAGCAGCGTGGGACATTATGAAGTCTTATCCGATGCCTGCCCTCCTGACTGCGTCTTCATTGTTAGAGATCAGGGGTTGTGACCCAAAAAGAATATCCAGGGTCAGAGACCCTGGGTTACGCCATGCCTGACTACTGTTCATCTGGGTGAACTCGAGTCCGGAAGGGATTTCCTTTCTGATCACTGCTCTAGCTTGCACTGAGACCAGGGGTGGTCGAGTCGGCATGATACTCCTAGTTAATCTTGACAGCTCTGGTGAAGCAGAAACAGAGATGTTTCATTTTTTGGCAGGGACCTCAGCTACACCTCCAGGGTTGCGATGAGCAGCATACTCCCTTAGCAGATAAGGTATAGACATTGCCTTCACCTTTGTTTCAGAATCAGATGATGGATTTATGATGTCTAAGTCCACAGTGACCGGTATATCTCTTAAAGCTGCAGGGCTCTCAGTCTGGAGCTGTAAGGTATGTATTAATCTCCTTCCAGAAGTTTGAAAGATGCAGCCCCCACTGCTAAGCCTCAGCCGCGTGTGATTCAGCTCAGCTCCATTTGGGAATGCGGATCTCCTCTCCAAACTGATCTGGTGCCCCATCGGTTCGCCAGGCGGATTACACACAGTGGTTAGGTCACTGTTTGGGGAGTTTTCACCATGGAGTGAACTTTGCGGATGTTTGGTAGATAGAATCCCAGCAGGCGTTTGGAACGGGTACATTAGGGATTCGGCTTTTGGTCCTGCGACTCTCCTTTAGCTCTTGCACATATGCCTTTTAGGGAGGCAAATTCCCCATCTAGGATTGCGCGCAGCTTACTGAAGTGGGATTCCAGCATGGCTGTAACTTCCCGGCGGATCAGTTTAGGTTCCAGCGCCATATTTAAAGGACAGTGCGAGAGTTTTGGGTAAATACGTTATGTCCCTTTTCCCCTTAGGTAGTAGTATTTCCGATGTCAGGAACTATGTAACAGGTTATTCTCCTTCTGTTCCTTGTTCAAGAGTTCTCATTGGCTATGCACAGAAGGTTGTGTAGTAAATAGTACTACTCGTAACCCCAGTCTCCCAGGGGGGGGGGGGGAATATGCGAAAGCCCCGGCTCCAGGACCTGCCAGACACTTAATAAATGCGGCAGCCTTGAGGCCTAGCTGCAGAATTTAGACAGAGCAGCCCATCCAGAGAGTTTCCCCCAGGACTGTCAATTTCTTGAGTCTTATAGTATCCCTCTGGCCCTTATCTACAGGATTAGAAACCTTTTGAAAAGAAAAACAATAAAATATTGTAGAAAACACTGCAGTAGAACCAGGAGCTCCCACAAAACACGTCCTGTCTCTGCAACTGTAGGCTCCACCCCCCCAAAGTGTTTTTTTATGCAGCTAGCTCCCAGTAGTGCATTGCTGTTCCTGCTCTTGATATATGGATAGGAAGTGGAATCTTAAAAATGCTTGATGATGAAATGCAAGTGTCTTTATCTTAATATGCCACTAAATATTTACAAACTATTTTAATCCCATCAACCTCGTACATCCCCATTAAAATAGTAAGTAGCTATTGGTGTTATTAAACTTTTTTTTAATTCTTGCCCATACATACTGCTACTTGTAAATACATTTCATTATTATATCATTTATGTATGCGTCCGTATCTCTTAAAACAAGTTAGTTTAACCTCCTGTTTGCTAGTACAACTGAATAACTGTGTCGCGAAATGATGTAGGTCTAAAAAGTGTGTCACTAACATAAGATTTTTTGGAAAGCTCTGCTTTAGATCATCAAGACCAAATTGTTTTAGTGCATCAAAGGGCTTAAGCATACAACATATTTGTTTGGCTCAGACCTAACCAAGGGCTTAATCACAATCTATCAGCTATCGGCTCCTGAAAATTAATGTTTCGTACTGGCTGAATTTGAAGCTCAATTTCTCATGTGATCACAGTGCAATTTTGTATCAGTAGTTAAAAACAGGGTCAAGATTTACAATTTAAAAGAAGTGAAAATCCTGTAAAAAATATATATTTTACGTGTTTTACATAGTTTTTTTTATAAAAATAAAATAAAAGCCTGGTCCATTTTATCAACTGTACACAAAATTCCACTGTGAGTTTCTATGTAAAACACATATAAATATATATTTACAAGATTTTCACTTCCTTTAAACTGTAAATCTTGACCCCACTTCCTTGCTGCTTACAAGATTGTGCAACTGGGTTTCTATAGGGGGATGCGCATCTATGCATGCTAAATCCAATCTTGCTTACTAATGCTCTTTCCAGATTACAAGTTTATTTACAGATGCACTGTTGTGAACAAGTTTGAACTTAGTGTGCATTGAAGCTCATTCCTATAAAAACAAAATTTATGATTGTGCAATCTCATTTAAGAGCCTCTCAGAAAAGATACTAAGGAGAAAGGAAGCGAGGTTGAGATTTACTGTTTTTAAAAAAAATACCAACAACCTAATAGATGCATTTAGATGGATTAGCAGTAGTGTGTATGGTAATGGATTGAAATAGTTAACTATGAAAGCCACGGTTATGTGATTTCCTGTAAAAACATGATTTTAATGACACCTGCACTGTTAGTAACAATCAGGCGAGTGCGAGTGAGAAATACATTCAGATATGAAATCTTTGAAACTGGAAACTTAAAGGAACATGAAACCCAATTTTTTTCTTTCATAATTCAGATAGAGAATACAATTTTAAACAACAATCAGATTTACTTCTATTATCTAATTTGCTTCATTGTTTAGATATCCTTTGTTGAAGAAACAGCAATACACATGGGTGAGCCAATCACACGAGGCATCTGTCTAAGGCCACCAATCAGTAGCTACTCAACCTATTTAGATATGCTTTTAAAAAAAGGATATCAATAGAATGAAGTAAATTAGATAATAGAAGTAATTGGGAAAGTTGTTTAAAATTGCAAGTTCTTTCTAAATCATGAAAGAAAAAAATTGGGTTTAATGTCCGTTTAAACATTTGTGAGTTGTAAATATCTATAGTTTCTTATGAGCAGTCTGTGCTCTTATTTACAGCAATATATGTAATGTTTGGATTGAACCTCCTATGCTTGTTGCTTGGATCTCATGCATTCATTTCATGGTTTGTGCATTTATAGATTTATGTAGGATATCCAGCTTACAGTCTATTTACAGTGTTTAACAAAAGTATTTAGACTCTTGAGCAATTCTTGCATTTTACTGAAAAACAGTCTATATGGTGTCTGATACTTTATCTGGAAAAAAATGAACTAAAAATATTGTTATGAATATTAATTATTTTAAGGTGACTATTTTTGTTACATTGTATTGAGTTTCTTAAAATGCTAATACATAATACAGTCAAGGTAGAACTTCACAGACAATAAAGTATGCATTGCATATTGTATATATGAGGCAGAATCAAATAGGAAAAAATGCAGAAGAAATAGATATTAAATAGTAAAATGGTGCTGTTAGCCTATTCAAATAAGGGTAGAATCTAAATAGTACAATAATAAATTGTAAAACTGATAATGCTCCTTGGAACCGAATATTTCTAGATTGTAAATTCCCACAGGAATAGGGCCCTCAATCCCTCCTGTATGTGTTTGTAAATTTTGTCCTGTCTCTTACAAGTCTTGTATTGTTTTATTTAAATGAATTGTATCCATGGACAGCGCTGCGGAATATGTTGGCGCTTCATAAATAAAGTACAATAATAATAATAATATTTATTTTGCAACACAAAAAAGAATCCAGCATGTAAACACTGTCAGATGGAAGAAATAGAGTTCCAGAATAGGGGGAGCTCTTCTGGAGAAAAAAAAAGGGAGGGAAAAGAAGCACAGTACTGGCCGTGTGATTCATGTATCATTAATAATGCATTGGTTGTGTTGCCTGGGCTTTAGCATCATTAATAAGCTCTTCCTAATATATTTGAACTATCTGAGATTTGTATAAAGTGGTCAACTTCAAACAGGATTATTCCTCGAGGGACATCAATTCAGATGTTCTAGATGTTCAGAAGGAACAATGGGCCATTTCAAATTCCAAGCAATTTTTGACTTATTTTGATTTGCTCTTATTTTTCAGGGGCATTTTAATGATGTGTTTAAAAGCACTGTATATACATCTAGTTGAAAATCCCTAACATTCGATCTAGTCTGTATATTGGAATTTTTAATTATACTCCCACCAGATATATTACAGAGTGCCAATGCCACCACAGCTTCATCAGCAATGTTAATACGATGTTGGGTATTTATTAGTTAGCTGAACTGGGGTTAGATATGCTTGAGTTAAAAAATGTTTGATGTAGTGGATGATTTGAATGTGTTTATAAATATGCAGAGCCAACCTGTGCCCTTCATTTGAGAGACAGACTCCCTTTCACAATGTTATTCATATGCCAAGCTGTGTGGGTCATCCAGCATTAATAAAAGTTTGTAGCCCAAGAATATCCAGTCTTTTATAGGAATTGTTGACCAATACATATACACAACATCATTTTGTAAATATTTGATTAATACATCTTTTAAGGAACTATTTGAATAGGAAACAGATTAGACGTTCATATGTATAGACTAACTATGTTGCATAAGTCGTGTATCCAATCAGGTTAGATTAGTAACTATGACGTTAATTGAACAGCCTAGAAAAGGCCTTCGAAAAGGTTCACAGGTAAGCAGTGAACAAGTGCGCATGCACACGAAACGCGTCTGCGTGTGAACCTGTTCTATTTTCTACCTGAGGGTAGTGTTTGTTGCTAGCTATTTGCCCTGTATGCTTTTAAATTTTGGAATAAAGATTTTTGTATGTTTTACGGTAATCTACTCATCCTTGTGATTGCATTTTTATATTACCCATACCGTGCTTTTTACGGCGCTTCTACTCATTGGATTATTTGTTGATGTTTTGTTTGGGGCATGTTTGGCAGTTCCGCCCATAGCAGCAGCCTAGGCATTGGTCAACGAAGGGGGTGTGTCCCCGCCCACGCTCCATTGTGCCGGTTCTACAGAGGATTACGGATGTAAGCAGGTGAGCGCTCTATATACACAAGTTTTCTGTATATATTTTCAAAAAAGGGTCAGGGGACCTAGTTAGTTTAGTTCTTTGTTAATAATAAAGTGTTCCTGTTGAAGGTATTAGAGCCACTTTGTATAAGTGCTTCCGGCTATATCAGCTGAATTCCGTTTTAATTTGCCGTTATCAAGCATAGATCTTAGGTATGTTGTACTCTCTGCTTGTCTACTTCCTGGAAAGCTAGGTGTAACACCAGCTTGAAATTCTACATTTGATGGAATCAGCAGTGGTGAAGTGGACAAAGAGATGTCAAGGGTAAGAACTACAAATATCATCCCATTGTCGGTTTAAAGCAGCTTGGAGATTATCACAAAAATATTTTTTAGTCCTATAGGGACAGTTTGAAAGATATATAAAATCCTAGGCAAAACGTTAATTTTTAAGGCACTCATCCTGCCAAGCCAAGATAATGGTTTATGTCTCCAAGAGGTTAGGTCATTACACAGCCTACAGCAGAACTTTCCAGTGTAGTACCGGTCTATGGCAGCAAATGTAACAAAAAAGATTGCTAAAGAGAGTGTGAATTATGTTCTTACATTTTGTTCTTATCAAACAAGATTTTGGATGAATAGCAACTTTAAAAGTGCTGCTTACTCACAGGTATTTTATTTGTCTGCCAGCTGCTTTTGTCCTTATCTTTTTTTCTTTTAATACAAGTGTAATAAACAGAACCTGTTGTGTTTCTATATAAAGCATCTTTAATGGTAAGGTGTCATTCTGCTGAGTAACTGACCCTGCTGTTTACTGTTTAACTCACTACGTGCAGAACAGACGTGAAGCAGAATGGAAAAAGCCTGTGTGCTACTGCTAATCTGCCTGCAGCACTGAACGGGTAAATCTTGTTATCGGCTGTTAAGCAATAACCATTTCAGTGTGATTATTCCTGGTGTCACTTTTTCATTTAGCTGTCACAAGGCATTTTAATCAAACACAGTGCTCTCTTGGGATTCCAAATGGGGAAAAATAACACAATGTTTCTATTTTGAATCATGCAGAAATATAGTCCATAATACATGGTATGACCTACTGTCCTAGTGGCCCCTACTTTATTTTATTGCTTACAAAGTTAAATAAGGAAACTTAAGGATGTGCTTTATATGTAGTTGATACAATGGGGCCTAGTTATCAAGCCGTCAACCTCAAATACGCTGGAATTCCGCAGCGTATTTGTGGCGAGGCTGATTCGCCTTAGTTATCAAAGGCTAGAGACCAGCAAAAGTAGAATTTTGTGACGTAAGCTTCGATCCGCCGGACTCAGTCCGACACAGATCGATTCTTACGTCACTCCAGATGTTCCGCACACAAGTTCGGCACAATCTGACTACTTTTGCTAGTTATCAAAAAACTAGCAGGTACGCTCGGCACTTTTCCGGCCCAGCGTACCTGGTTTTCAAACCGCCACCCTGGAGGCGGCGGATCCCATAGGAATCAATGGGAGTCTGACCATAGCGAAAGTACAAGTTCGCTGCTGCCAGACATCCCATTGATTCCTATGGGAACTGTCTACACCTAACACCCTAACATGTACCCCGAGTCTAAACACCCCTAATCTGTCCCCCCCTACACCACCGCAACTAAATAAATGTATTACCCCCTAAACCGCCGCTCCCGGAGCCCACCGCAAGATACTCTATACATATTAACCCCTAAACCACCGCTCCCTGACTCCGCCGCAACTATAATAAATGTATTAACCCCTAAACCGCTGCTCCCGGAGCCCACCGCAACCTATATTAAATTTATTAACCCCTAATCTGCCCCCCCTACACCGTCGCCACCTATAATACATTTATTAACCTCTATCCTGCCCCCCACTACACCGCCGCCACTGTAATAAAATTATTAACCCCTAAACCTAAGTCTAACACTAACCCTAACACCCCCCTAACTTAAATATTAATTAAATAAATCTAAATAATATTTCTATTATGAACTAAATTAATCCTATTTAAAACTAAATACTTACCTGTAAAATAAACCGTAAGATAGATACAATATAAATAATAATTATATTGTAGCTATCTTAGGGTTTATTTTTATTTTACAGGCATCTTTCAATTTATTTTAACTAGGTACAATAGCTATTAAATAGTTATTAACTATTTAATAGCTTACCTAGCTAAAATAAAGAGAAATTTACCTGTAAAATAAAAACTAACCTAAGTTACAATTACACCTAACACTACACTATACTTTAATAAATTATTCCTATTTAAAACTAAATTCTTACCTGTAAAATAAACCCTAAGATAGCTACAATGTAATTAATAATTACATTGTAGCTATTTTAGGATTTATATTTATTTTACAGGTAACTTTGTATTTATTTTAGCTAGTTAGAATAGTTATTAAATAGTTATTAACTATTTAATAACTACCTAGCTAAAAGAAATACAAAATCACCTGTAAAATAAATCCTAACCTAAGTTACAATTAAACCTAACACTACACTATCATTAAATAAATTAAATAAATTACATACAAATAACTACAATTAAATACAATTACATAAACTAACTAAAGTACAAAAAATAAAAAAAGCTAAGTTACAAAAAATAAAAAAAAATAGGTTACAAACATTTTAAAAATATTACAACAATTTTAAGCTACTTACACCTAATCTAAGCCCCCTAATAAAATAACAAAAAAACCCAAAATAAAACAATGCCCTACCCTATTCTAAATTTAAAAAGTTCAAAGCTCTTTTACCTTACCAGCCCTTAAAAGGGCCATTTGTGGGGCATGCCCCAAAGAATTCAGCTCTTTTGCCTGTAAAAGAAAAATACAACAAACTTTTTTTAATTTAGAATAGGATAGGGCATTTTTTTATTTTGGGGGGGTTTGTTATTTTATTAGGGGGCTTAGATTAGGTGTAAGTTTCTTAAAATTGTTGTAATATTTTTAAAATGTTTGTAACCTATTTTTTTTATTTTTTGTAACTTAGCTTTTTTTATTTTTTGTACTTTAGTTAGTTTATGTAATTGTATTTAATTGTAGTTATTTGTAGGTAATTTATTTAATTTATTTAATGATAGTGTAGTGTTAGGTTTAATTGTAACTTAGGTTAGGATTTATTTTACAGGTGATTTTGTATTTCTTTTAGCTAGGTAGTTATTAAATAGTTAATAACTATTTAATAACTATTCTAACTAGCTAAAATAAATACAAAGTTACCTGTAAAATAAATATAATTCCTAAAATAGCTACAATGTAATTATTAATTACATTGTAGCTATCTTAGGGTTTATTTTACAGGTAAGTATTTAGTTTTAAATAGGAATAATTTATTAAAGTATAGTGTAGTATAGGTGTAATTGTAACTTAGGTTAGTTTTTATTTTACAGGCAAATTTCTCTTTATTTTAGCTAGGTAAGCTATTAAATAGTTAATAACTATTTAATAGCTATTGTACCTAGTTAAAATAAATTGAAAGATGCCTGTAAAATAAAAATAAACCCTAAGATAGCTACAATATAATTATTATTTATATTGTATCTATCTTAGGGTTTATTTTACAGGTATTTATTTTTAAATAGGATTAATTTAGTTCATAATAGAAATATTATTTAGATTTATTTAATTAATATTTAAGTTAGGGGGGTGTTAGGGTTAGTGTTAGACTTAGGTTTAGGGGTTAATAAATTTATTACAGTGGTGGCGGTGTAGTGGGGGGCAGGATAGGGGTTAATAAATTTATTATAGGTGGCGACGGTGTAGGGGGGGGCAGGATAGGGGTTAATAGGTATAATGTAGGTGGCAGCGGTGTCCGGGAGCGGCGGTTTAGGGGTTAATACATTTATCAGAGTTGCGGCAGGGTCTAGGAGCGGCGGTTTAGGGGTTAATAACTTTATTTAGATGCGGGGGGCTCCGGGGGCGCCGGTATAGGGGGTAGAACAGTGTAGTTAGTGTGAGTGCTTAGTGACAGGCTAGCAATAAAGCTGGGAAAAAGCCGAAGAGCAGCGAGATCGGATGAGTGATAACTCTCACAGTCCGCTGCTCATCACCCCGCGGCTTTTTGACAGCTTTATTTGATAACTTAGGCGAAATTTTTCAGGTCCGCGGCGGCGATGTGAGGCGAGCTTAGGCGGGCGTATTGGGCCGGTGAAGGCAGGAAAGTTGACACGTTGATAACTACCCCCCCATATCTAATAGAGGCTGGAAATCACAAAAGGGTCTATATATACTGCAGCATCTTAAATCACTCTATTACCACTTATCTACATAGATTGGTTTTATGATACTGAAGATATTGAAAAAAAATACAGCGCAATGAAGAAGACAAGACTTCCAAAGGACAAAGTCCACAACAAATCCTCAACAATTGAGATAACTATTATAAAATGCAGAAACACTTTTTTTTAATAACCATTTCATATTTTTTGGTTATATCATAATTCTCTTGCCATTATTTAGTTACAAAGTGTAATTTGAGTGTCACTTAAGGATGGTGGCTCTTTATGGTTGATCATGCACTAGACACAAAAGCATTCAAACCTCTAGAAAACAAGAAGAAGAAAAAAAAACAACAAGGGTGCTTTAATTGCCTCGTACAGTCAGGCGAGAGGGTTCAAAGATAGAATTGAAGGTATCCTGGAGTGCTGTAAAAACAAGTTGGAGGGGGGCGGAGCTAGCCTGCAAAGAGAGCAGACGTCCAGGATCTGAGCTCCAGCTAATAATCTACAAAAACCTGGTTAAATATAGCAACTTGCTTATCTATCTAACACAAATATGGTGTAATTTATGTATTTCGGGGTAGACTACCTTTGCAAATACTTGGCAGCTTACAGGAGCAGATATACTGATGGCAACTTGACCTGGACTCTTCATAAATGGTTGGGAGAAAAAAAGAGTTGATACCCATAGAGTTGATTGCCAGCTCTTGAAACATGGACCTTAACTTTCTAAGTTATAAGATTTGTGTGATTGCAGCTTCCACACACATACATCAAGGTGATCTTTCATTCAATCCCCTACGTTACTGCTATCTCTCTGAGGAACTTAGACAACGTGGATAACACTGCTAAGATGGCGGCACCGGTAACTTGGAAAGCGAAAGTGCAGCATGCGCTTGATCAGTGTCTCCAAAGGATGGAACTGAATCCAATGATAAATTCATACCACCAGACATCTAATTCTATTGCGGTGGCCCCAGTGAAGAAGGTTACCCAGCTCATTGCGACGAGTATACAATCAGTGGATGTGCTTACTTTTTCCCTGGCTTGCTACGATGGAGATTGTACCTGTTGCTGGGGCGTCCATCTTGGAATGCACTGTCCGGTGCATGGGAGATTAGCGGTGAGAAGCTCCTGCTATGTGCCTGTGAGGCTGGGGCATTTTTTCTCATGTGGGAGAGACGCGGAGACCTGGAAGAACTACCGAGTCATTCTGCTGCAGCCGAGCTGGAGCAGGGCCTGAGTCGTACAGGGAACTTTTTATCAACTACACGCCATTACCGAGATGAGCATGGCTCTATGTGAGTGCAATGGCAGTGTGTGGCGGATTAGGCATATATTGAGACGGCATATCATTCAGATCACTAGATAAAGGGGTATTGAGCTCCGTTTTGAAAAAGCACTCAACATGTAGCCTGCTACCTTCTTACGAACACTTTTTCTGCCTGATAATTATAGAACAGCATTAGTGGTCAATAAGGCACTTTCATTTACCACTTGCTCATTCTGCATCTCTACACCTTGAGCTATGGTGACACTTACAGCTGCAAACTTGGTTTTCAGATCTATATAGTGCTCCCTTCTGTGTTTTAATACTGATCTTTCCATGCTATTTGTTTTTTCATATACATAGGCTGCCCATGGCAATTCCTTGGAGCTGGGTTATTTGAATTGGCTATGTATGCACTCCTCTGATAACCCTTTGCTTTCCACATCAGTATAATGATCAATACCCTGGGTAGTTGGGTTGAAAGTTTAGTGGCTTGTTCCCTTTTTGGGTCTGATGTTTCATTAACAATCTATGTATTACTGCCTTATAGTCTACCTATATGTTGTGTAGTGTACATGTGGGTATTTTATTCTCAAGTGACACTCAGTTTTACAATGTGTTTGGGTTTCAGAGGGTCCGGGGAGAGAGTATAGCCCTTTCATTTATAAAGTGTACCTAAGTCGACCGGTAGTTTATGATGTAGGTAGAGTATATATTACCACATGACATTGCATACTAATCCTGGTTTCTTATGTCACAGTGATTAGAAAGAGGTAGGAATCAGATTTTCCTCCTTATGTGCTCTACCCATTATACAAATATATGCCCTTCCCATACCCTTTCTTAACCCAGATTAGAGATATTCACTGGTTATCCCCCTAGAGTAGTTCTGGTCTATATATTTCAATTTGCCAGCTATAACTCATTAAATTAACTATACCCCTTTAGAGCACTTCACCCAATATAACCATTTATGCTCTCACTTTACATCCAAAAGTATTAATGCAGTTTTCACTTTAAGATATAAAGCAAAAGTTTTTCTTTCTTTCAAGTATTTACATTTTGCATTGAATTATTAGATGGGTACACTCTCTTTTTTTCAGCAGTCACTAAATTTAGGAATACTCTATGTTCATCTTTAGCACAACATCATAGATTTTGTTTATGGTATTAGAAGAAATCTGCCAACCTGACTTTCCATAATATTTGCTAACACCAATGTTGATGTTTATTACTAGGTACTGTGTGTGCTAGGTACTGTGAGCGTTTGGCTCTATATATGTTAGGCATTGTGTGCGTTTGGTTCTATATATATTAGGTGCTGTGTGGGCTAGGTGCTGTGTGCTAGGTTCAGTGTGTTCTAGGTACAATGCGTGCTAGATACAGTGTGTGCTAGGTACAATGCGGCTAGATACAGTGTCTGCTAGGTACAGTGTGTGTGTGTGTGTGTGTGTGTGCTGGATACTGTGTGTTCTGGATACTATGTGTACAGTGTGTGCTAGGTTGGTGTGTGCTGGGTATCATGTGTGCTAGGTACAATGTGTGCTAGGTTCAATGTGTGCTAGGTACTGCGTGTGCTAGGCAAGGCGGGTGCCGGGCACGGCATGAACTAGGTACGGTGGGAGACAGATACAGTGGGTGCTAGGTACAATGTGTGCTAAGTACAATGAGTGTTAGGTTCAACGTGCGCTAGGTATAATGTGCGCTAGGTATAGTGTGCGCTAGGTACAATGTGTGTCAGGTACAATGTGTGTTAGGTGCATTGTGTGATAGGTGCAATGTGTGCTAGGTTCAATGTGTGCTAGGTTCAATGTGTGCTGGGTACGGTGTGTACCGGGCAAGGCGGGTGCCGGGTATACCGTGTGCTAGGTACGGTGTGAGCTAGGTACAATGTGTCCTAGGTACAATGTGTGCTGGGTACTGTGTGTGCTGGGTACTGTGTGCACTGGGTACATTTCATTCTAAAACCGAATGACTGTGTGCAGTATGTGTTGGGCACTGTGTGTGTGTTAGATACAATGTGTGCTAGGTTCAATGTGTGCTAGGTACTGCGTGTGCTAGGCAAGGTGGGTACCGGGTACGGGGCGTGCTAGGTACAGTGTGAGATAGGCACTATGTGTGCTAGGTACTGTATGTGCTACATACAATGGGCGCTAGGTACAATGTGTGCTAGGTACAGAGTGTACTGGATATAGCGTGCGTTAGGTACAATGTGTGCTAGGTTCAATGTGTGCTAGGTACTGCGTGTGCTAGGCAAGGGGGGTGCCGGGTACGGCATGTGCTAGGTACAATGTGAGCTAGGTACAATGTGTACTAGGTACTATGAGTGCTAGGTACTATGAGTGCTAGGTACCATGAGTGCTAGGTACTATGTGTGCTAGGTACTATGTGTGCTAGGTACAATGTGTGCTAGGTACAATGTGTGCTAGGTACAATGTGTGATAGGTACAGTGTGTGCTAGGTACAACCTGTGCTAGGTACAACGTGTGCTAGGTACAGCGTGTGCTAGGTACAGCGTGTACTGGATACAGCGTGCGTTAGGTACAATGTGTGCTAGGTTCAATGTGTGCTAGGTACTGCGTGTGCTAGGTACTGCGTGTGCTAGGCAAGGGGGGTGCCGGGTACGGCGTGTGCTAAATACAATGTGAGCTGGGTACTATGTGTGCTAGGTACTATGTGTGCTAGGTACTATGTGTGCTAGGTACTATGTGTGCTAGGTACTATGTGTGCTAGGTACTATGTGTGCTAGGTACTATGTGTGCTAGGTACTCTGTGTGCTAGATACAATGTGTGCTAGGTACTCTGTGTGCTAGATACAATGTGTGCTAGGTACCATGTGTGCTGGGTACATTGTGTGCTAGGTACAGCGTGTACTGGATACAGCGTGCGTTAGGTATAATGTGTGCTAGGTTCAATGTGTGCTAGGTACTGCGTGTGCTAGGCAAGGTGGGTGCCGGGTACGGCGTGTGCTAGGTACAATGTGAGCTAGGTACTATGTGTGCTAGGTACTATGTGTGCTAGGTACTATGTGTGCTAGGTACTATGTGTGCTAGGTACTATGTGTGCTAGGTACTATGTGTGCTAGGTGCAATGTGGGTTAGGTACAAAGTGTGCTAGGTATAATGTGTGCTAGGTGCAATGTGTGCTAGGTGCAATGTGTGCTAGGTGCAATGTGTGCTAGGTGCAATGTGTGCTAGGTACAATGTGTGCTAGGTACAGCGTGTGCTAGGTACAGCGTGTACTGGATACAGAGTGTGTTAGGTTCAATGTGTGCTAGGTTCAATGTGTGCTAGGTACTGCATGTGCCAGGCAAGGGGGGGTGCCGGGTACGGCGTGTGCTAGGTACAGTGTGAGCTAGGTACAGCGGGTGCTAGGTATCATGTGTGCTAGGTACAACGTGCGCTAGGTATAATATGTGCTGGGTACAGCGTATGCTAGGTACAATGTGTGCTAGGTACAATGTGTGCTAGGTACAATGTGTGCTAGGTACAATATGTGCTAGGTACAACGTGTGCTAGGTACAACGTGTGCTAGGTACAGCGTGTACTGGATACAGCGTGCGTTAGGTACAATGTGTGCTAGGTTCAATGTGTGCTAGGTACTGCGTGTGCTAGGCAAGGGGGGTGCCGGGTACGGCGTGTGCTAGGTACAATGTGAGCTAGGTACTATGTGTGCTAGGTACTATGTGTGCTAGGTACTATGTGTGCTAGGTACTATGTGTGCTAGGTACTATGTGTGCTAGGTACTATGTGTGCTAGGTACTATGTGTGCTAGGTACTATGTGTGCTAGGTACAATGTGTGCTAGGTACAGCGTGTACTGGATACAGCGTGCGTTAGGTATAATGTGTGCTAGGTTCAATGTGTGCTAGGTACTGTGTGTGCTAGGCAAGGTGGGTGCCGGGTACGGCGTGTGCTAGGTAAAATGTGAGCTAGGTACTATGTGTGCTAGGTTCTATGTGTGCTAGGTACTATGTGTGCTAGGTACTATATGTGCTAGGTACTATGTGTGCTAGGTACTATGTGTGCTAGGTACTATGTGTGCTAGGTACTATGTGTGCTAGGTACTATGTGTGCTAGGTACAAAGTGTGCTAGGTATAATGTGTGCTAGGTATAATGTGTGCTAGGTGCAATGTGTGCTAGGTGCAATGTGTGCTAGGTGCAATGTGTGCTAGGTACAATTTGTGCTAGGTACAGCGTGTACTGGATACAGCGTGTGTTAGGTTCAATGTGTGCTAGGTTCAATGTGTGCTAGGTACTGCATGTGCCAGGCAAGGGGGGTGCCGGGTACGGCGTGTGCTAGGTACAGTGTGAGCTAAGTACAGCGGGTGCTAAGTATCATGTGTGCTAGGTACAACGTGCGCTAGGTATAATATGTGCTGGGTACAGCGTATGCTAGGTACAACGTGTTCTAGGTACAATGAGTGCTAGATGCAGTGTGCGTTAGATACAATGAGAGCTGGGTACAATGTGTGCCGGGTTCACTGTGTACTAGGTACTGCTTGTGCTAAGCAAGGTGGATGCCGGGTACGGCGTGTGCTAGGTACAGTGTGAGCTAGGTACAGTGGGTTCTAGGTATCATGTGTGCTAGGTACCATGTGTGCCAGTTACCATGTGTGCTAGGTACCATGTGTGCTGGGTACCATGTGTGCTAGGTACCATGTGTGCTAGGTACCATGTGTGCTAGGTACCATGTGTGCTAGGTACCATGTGTGCAAGGTGCAATGTGTGCAAGGTGCAATGTGTGCTAGGTGCAATGTGTGCTAGGTGCAATGTGTGCTAGGTGCAATGTGTGCTAGGTGCAATGTGTGCTAGGTACAATGTGTGCTAGGTACAATGTGTGCTAGGTACAATGTGTGCTAGGTACAATGTGTGCTAGGTACAACGTGTGCTAAGCATAGCGTGTGCTGGATACAGCATGTGTTAGTTACAATGAGTGCTAGGTGCAATGAGTGCTAGGTACGGTGCGTGATGGGTACAATGAGTGCTGGGTTCAGTGTGTGCTGGGTACAGTGTGTGCTGAGTACAGTTTGAGTTAGGTACAATATATGTTAAGTACAGTGTGTGCTAGGTATATTGTGTTCTGGGAATTGTGTGTGCTGGGTATGGTTTGTGCTAAGTACAGCGTGTGCTGGGTACAATGCGTGTTGGATATGGCGTGTGCTAGGTGTAATTGGGACTAGGTGCAGTGGGTGCTAGGCACAATGAGGGTCAGGTACAGTGTGTACTAGATACAATGGACATCTTACTTGTCCCTGGACTTTTTTGTTACCTACATTTCAAGACGTTGGCAGACCCCCCTTATTTCTAGAGCCCACACTAGGGTTCCACCTTGGTGAATTATTTTCACCACATATCCCTGCAATTTACTTATGATATATCAATGTCTGAACAGCTATTGCAATCGGACCTGCATGTCCGATCCTCTTGTTTGTGTATGTTTGAACAGGGGTCCTGTGTGTCCCCAAGTGTTACCTTTCCCTGCAATTTAGCTACGATATATCAATGCTTGAACAGCTATTGCAACCGGACCTGCGTGTCCGATCCTTTTGTTTGTGTATGTTAGATCAGGGGTCCTGCGTGTCCCCAAATGTTACCTCTTATTCTAAAACTGAATAAAAATTCATTTAAAAAAAAACAAAAAAAAAAAACAAGTTGGAACCTCTCCGTTGTCCAGCAAACTGAATAACCCGGCAAACAGGAAACTTCCAATAGGGTGTAAGTGATAAACATCCAATCGTTCAATGAATATAGTACAGCAAGATGTTAAAAAGAGAAAAAAACCTTTATTAAAATATGCAAAAACAGGCGACGCTTTTCTCAGCCTCACATGGCCTGTTTCATCAGGCCTAAAATCAACACAAAATGACACTTGCAGTAATAATCTCATATATGGAAATTAGTATATAGATTAAGATTGAAAAATAAATAAAAAATTAACAAAGTATAATTAGACATATACATTGACTGATATAAAATATACTGAATACCAAAAGTGTTTTGAGTGTATTTGGTGAATTACATGAAAAATAGGTCACACGTTTATTTTAGGTCTTCGGACCAAATTTTCATTGACTACTCTATAACATAATGTGATACACTTCATATTTTTAGTTTTAACTTTTTATTGGTCAATATAAAAGTTTGACTTCACTTTGTATATTTTTACCATATGTCGCTTAGTTAATTACGATGGCTTCTTTGGTGTTACTTTGTATCACTGTCTTTGTATTCTGTGAAGCGCTGTTTTGGGGGCGAGCCATTAATACTGTCATGGATGATGTAAGGCCGACCACCATTATTTAATGTCTTGTCTCATGCACCCCCTCTTTAGTGTTTTTTTCCGGATCATGGACATAGCTTAGGATATGCCAGTCTTTTAGTTACACTGTGGGTATTTTTTTTTTTACATATTTTTTTTTACATATATTCATTATAGCGTGGTTCTTTATCATATAACATTTGTATTGTGGCTTTTGCACACTGTGCTCTTTATGTGATTATAAATATCTTTTTTCCCCCATTTATTTTAGACTCAGCAATGTAACAAAAATACCAGATCAACAAAAAAATAAACAGAAAGAAGAAAGGGTTATTATATATACCTTCAGGTTTAACAATAAAAGTAAGCAGGCATGTATTTATAATTTCACATTACATTGCTGGATTTTTTATAATTTTATCATAAAAGAAAAAACAAACAAACAACAGAAGAAAAGAAAGAAAAAAGAACAACCAATCAGGTTCAAGACCCTGTAAGAGAAATGCACTCCTGATACATATCCATTAAATTGCATAAATAAAAGGGGAGAACATCTCTTGCCTGTTTATGCAATAAATGTTTTAAACTTGACAGTGTTCTACTAACATTATACAAATTAATGCTGTATTAAATATGTATAGCCACCAACTTAATAATTATATAAATCATGACATTCTCTCACTGGATTAATTCATGTTATATAAATAATCATGTTATAAATATCTACACATGTTTATATAACGCTTTATTATAGCGTGATTCTTTATCATATAGTATTGTGGTTGTGCAGTAACACCAAAGAAGCCAGTGTAATGAACGAACTAACAGACATATGGTAAAAATATACAAAGTGAAGTCAAGCATATGTTGATCAATAAAAAGTAAAAACTAAAAATGTGAAGTCTATAACATTATGTTATAGAGTAGTCAGTGAAAATTGGGTCAGAAGACCTAAAATAAATGTGTGACCTATTTTTCATGTAATTCACCAAATACACTTAAAACACTTTTGGTATTCAGTATAATCTATATCAGTCAATGTATATGTCTAATTATACTCTAAATATGTGTTGTATTTATTTTTCAATGTGAATGTAAATACTAATTTTCCATATATGAGATTATTACAGCAAGTGTCATTTTGTGTTGATTTTAGGCCTAACGAAACAGCCCATCTAAGGCTAAGAAAAGTGTCACCTATTACATGTTTTATTAAAGGTTTTATTCTCTTTTTGACATCTTGCTGTATTATATTCGTTGAATGATTGGATGTTCATCACGTACACAACCTACTGGAAGTTTCCTGTTTGCAGGGTTATTCCGTTTGCTGGAGAATTTAGAGGTTCCAGCTTGCCTTTACAGCACTCCAGGGTACCTTCAATTATGTCATTGATCCCTCTCAACAGACTGTACTAGGCCATTTTGGTGCCCTTGTTTTTTTTTTCTTGTCTTCTAGAGTTATTGCCAGGAGGTTACACCAGGACCTTCCCCAAGGAGCAGCTTCGGCTTTGAGACATTGGAATTCTCTCACTATATTTGGACTATCTATTTGGGACTCATTTTATCATTTGTTGACTATTTGTTTGGTCTCATAGCTTATTCCCTTCTTTTTTTTCCCCTCTGTTTGTGCGCCCCCATATTATTCCTTCATTATTTTTTTGTTAGCATTCATACCTCTACAATATAGGTACCAGTCATATTTATATATAGGGGGGATTCTCTGAACTCATAAAACCTCCAGTATTCCTGCAACCTTTATCAAAAGCCATTGCTGAAATAATTGACCTAACACCACAACATTCCCTACTACACTTAACCTCACACATTCTCCTCCCACCAAAATCTGCATTAAAAAGTTCATTCTAGCTAGGTTTGCATATAATAATGATCATATTGGGAGATCAAAAGCAATGTGCACAATTTGATAATGGAACTGCAAGCTCTATCTAATAACAAAAGTTTAATTTTGATTTTAGTGTTCCCTTAAGATTAACTGTGGTTAGTAGGCTTTATTTTGATGTAGGGGAAGGTCAAGATTATGGTTACTGGACATATGATTCAGGTACTAATAATACTGCTGCTGTGATCAGCTCACTGGTGAACGGAAACTGAACTGTCTTAAAGCGCCAGAATTACTTATTACTTTGTGTGTGATTTAGTCACCAAAATGAAGGCACTATGAAAAAAAAATCTGCTAGGTTTTTTTTTTTTTTTTTATATAACAACTACTTTATTATTATTACACAATTTAGAACACAATACTATGACTGTCTTTAAAGGGACACTAAACCCATTTTTTTTTTTTTTTATGATTCAGATAGAGCATACAATTTTAAACAACTTACTAATTTACTCCAATTATCAATTTTTCTTCATTTTCTTGCTATCTTTATTTGAAACCGGCTCATTTTTGGTTCAGAACCCCGAAAAGCGCTTGGTGATTGGTGGCTACATTTAGCGGATGCAACTATCAGCTTAAAGGCACAGTAAATTCAAAATTAAACGTTCATGACTCAGATAAAGCATGCAGTTTTAAGGAGCTTACCAATTTACTTCTTTTATCAAATTCACTTCATTTTCTCAGTATCCCTTGTGGAAGAGTAAATCTAGGTAGGCTCATTGTGCAGGTGTCTTCAGTGCTCTATCACAGCAGTGTTTTGCAGAAGTGTTATACATAGTTGTAAACAGCAGCAAAAGAGTACTAAGAACATGTGCACGCTCCTGAGTCCCTATGAGCCTACCTAGATTTACTCTTCAACAAGGAATGCACATCATATGAACAGTAATATAACCATTATGAGAAGAAGCTTGGTATTTGCACGGCACTTTATTTAAATATCACTGGCTGCATCTAACACATGCTACTATAACTAAGTTGTATCTAACATTGTAGATTATAAGTAAATACAGGAAAGAAATGCAGAGATTACTGAACTATGGCATCAATGCTACATTATATGACAATTCTTGTATTAAACAAAACTTTTGGTGTCATGAAATAGTTTGTGTGAAGTACCAACAACTGTATAGTGACAATTTTATTTTAAAAACAGAGTACTGGTACTGCAGCTGATATTTTGGATTGGACCAATTGGATCATCTGTATGATTTAAATTTGAATATAGCTTTGAGAAGATCACCTTTTTAGATTTTAAAATTATTATAGGCACAGGAAACCCAGTTTTTTTCTTTCATGCTTCAGATAGAGGATACAATTTTTGAAAACGTTTCCAATTTACTTCTATTATCAAATTAGCATCGTTCTCATGTTATGCTTTGTTGAAGAGATACCTAGATAGGTAGCGTGCACATGCCTGGAGCACTGCATGACAGGAAATAGTGCTGCCATATAGTGCTCTTGCTAATGTATAGCATTGTTGCAAAACTTCTGCCATATAATGCTGCAGACACGTGCACACGCCTGAGCTTACCGTACTGTTTTTCAACAAAGGATAACAAGAAAACAAAGCAAATTTGATACTAGAAGTAAATTGGAAAGTTACTTAAAATTGCATGCTCTGTCTGAATTATGAAGGAAGAAAATTAGTTTTATGTACTTTTAAGGAAAAAAGTAGGATATCTTGAGCATCTGAAATGTTCCATTTAAGAAGAGTTACGTCAGAAATAATTCTCAAACAGCTCAACATCATGAACAGTTGTATTACATGAGAAACAAATTCTCTGAAACAGATTGCAAAAGGTTTTTGATGTGCAATAGGAGCAATTGAAAGCAGAGATTAACAATAAATATACACTGATAATCATTTGGATAAAAAGACTGAGTGGCCGGCCTCTGGGAGAAAGGATGACATTTGCAACAGCTTACAGACCTAATAAAAATTCTGAATAAATATATTTGGTAGTAAAATGTTCCATCCTTAAAACTGATATGTCTGTATTGTTTACTAAAATGTATTCTGCCAGAAGTGGATTTAACAGGAATACAAATCTAATTAACAAGTTAATTAAAGGGACATTGAAATCTAAATTAAACTTTCATGATTCAGATAGGGCATGCAATTTTAAACAACTTTCCAAATTACTATTATCATCAAATTTGCTTTCTTCTCTTGGTATTCTTAGTTAAATGCTAGACCTAGGTAGGCTCATATGCTAGCTAATTTCTAAGCCCTTGAAGGCCACCTCTTATCCGAATGCATTTGGCAGTTTTTCACAGCTAGAGGGTGTTACATCAGGTGTGCCATATAGATAACAGTGTGCTCACGTCCGTGGAGTTACCTAGGAGTCAGCACTGATTGGCTAAAATGCAAGTCTGTCAAAAGAACTGATATAAGAGACAGTCTATAGAGGATTAAATACAAGGTGATCACAGAGGTAAAAATTATATTAATTTAACCGTGTTGGGGAAAGGGTAATAAGGGATTATCTGTCTTTTTAAATACTAAAAATTCTGGAATACACTGTTCCATTCATCCATTGCTGTTCATGCATTGCTAATGGAATTGTTCACTTATGCACGTCCTCCTGATTAAATACTTAATTGATCTTTAAACAATTAAAGCCACAAATACACTACTAATGTATGCTCAGGACAAATTTCATAAGAGCCTATTGTTGGCTCTGCAATACAAGACATGTCCTTTTCACATCTAAACAACTCAAAAGTCAGTGAAAATAATTAAAAGAATTGAGATAAGGGGGCAATCTGCAGAGGCTTAGATGCAAGATAATCACAGAGGTAAAAAGTGTATTAATATAACAGTGTTGGTTATGCAAAACTGGGGAATGGGTAATAAAGGGATTATCTATATTTTTAAACAATAAAATTGTTGGTGTTTACTGTCCCTTTAAGACAAACTGACAAGCGCATTATTTGAGTAATAAACTGGATTCAAGCAAAACTTTCTATCATCCACACAGCAACCAGCAATACAAAAATCAGATATCATTGTGCATATTCTACTTGATACTTAGTATCCCTGCTTATTTGCCCACGCTTCCCTTACTATACTGGTAAAACAAAGGGGACATTGAACGCCATTTGCTCGGCACTAATAGCCATAAGTATATTATTTTACATCAGAAGGAATTATGCATATTGACCTTGTGCCACCTTTGTTTATCATTATGGGCAGAGCAAAATACAATAATAGAGAGCAGAGCAAGGCGGTATTTAAAATTGTATAAAATGTAACCTTTATTTACATGAGTAATGCATTAAAAAGGAAACTAGACATAAGCTCTGGGCTTTTATACAATTTTAAGTACCGCCTTGCTCCGCTTTCATTAGAGTAATTTGTATCATATTATTCAAGTTTGTGACATGAAGCAAGTTGTACTAATATATATACTGAGATCCTAGATAGTTTTATCTAAATGGATTTAAAAGTTATTTTTGTTTTATCTATGTGGCTTCTAAAATTAGGGTATTATTTTTATTTATTATTCATGTATTTATTTTTACTGTTACAAATATGAAAGCAAAACAGGAGTGAAAAACTAAATTTATGTTTACCTGATTAATTTATTTATTTCTTGACACAGTGAGTCCACGGATCATCAATTACTTTTGGGAATATCACGCCTGGCCAGCAGGAGGAGGCAACGAACCCCACAGCAAAGCTGTTAAGTATCACTTCCCTTCCCACAAACCCCAGTCATTCGACCGAAGGAAAAGGAGAAAAAGGAAATAACACACTGTGCAGAGGTGCCTGAGGATTATATAACAAAAAACTGTCTGTAAAAACAGGGAGGGTCGTGGACTCACTGTGTCAAGAAATAAATAAATTTATCAGGTAAACATAAATGTTGTTTTCTTTCTTAAGACACAATGAGTCCAGGGATCATCAATTACTGTTGGGTACTCAATACCCAAGCTAGAGGACACAGAAGATAAAGGGAGGGCAAGACAGGAATACCTAAACAGAAGGCACCACTGCTTGAAGAACGTTTCTCCCAAAAGAAGCCTCAGCCGAGGCAAAAGTATCAAATTTATATAATTTTGAAAAAGTATGTAGAGAGGACCAAGTTGCAGCCTTGCAAATCTGTTCCACAGAAGCTTCATAATTGAATGGCCAGGAAGATGAAACAGCCCTTGTGGAATGAGCTGTGATTCTCTCAGGAGGATGCTGTCCAGCAGTCTCATAAGCCAAACAAATTAAACTCTTCAGCCAAAGAGAAAGAGAAGTAGCCATAGCTTTCCGACCCTTTCGTTTCCCAGAGAAACAAACAAACAAAGCAGGAGACTGGCGAAATTCCTTAGTCTCCTGCAAGTAGAATTTCAGAACCACCTTATCAGCATGAAAGCTAAGATAAGGGCAATCACACCGCAATGCCGAAAGTTCCGAGACTCTATGAGCAAAAGATATAGCAACAAGAAACAAAACCTTTCAACCACTTAATATCTAAGGAATGCATAGGCTCAAATGGAGCCTGCTGTAAAACTTGAAGAACAAGGTTAAGACTCCATCGAGGAGTAACAGATTTAAACACAGGCCTGATTCTGACCAAGGCCTGACAGAAAGATTGTACATCTGGTACGTCTGCCAGACCATATGCAACAAAATAGACAATGCAGAGATCTGAACCTTCAGGGTACTCGCTGACAAACCCTTCTCCAGACCTTCCTGGAGAAAGGACAAAATCCTAGGAATCCTGATTCAACTCCAAGAGTAACCTCTGGATTCACACCAATACAGATATTAACGCCATATCTTATGGTAAATCCTTCTTGTCACAGGCTTGCAAGCCTGGATCAAAGTCTCAATGACTTAGATAAAATTAAACTTTCAATCTCCAAGCAGTCAGCTTCAGAGAAACAAGATTTGGATGAAGGAATGGACCCTGAAGTAGAAGGTCCTTCCTCAGAGGAAGTCTTCAATGTGGAAGAGATGACATTTCCACTAGGTCTGAATACCAAATCCTGCGAGGCCACACCGGTGCAACGAGAATCACCAACAGCCTCTCCTGCTTGATCCAAGCATCGACTCATGGCAGGAGAGCGAACAGAGGCAACAGGTATGCTAGATTGAAATTTCAAGGGACCACCAGGGCATCTATCAGTACGGCCTGTGGATCCCTCAACCTTGAACCGTAACTCGGGAGCTTTGCATTCTGCTGAGATGCCATGAGATCCAGCTACGGCCTCCCCCACTTGAGGGTCAAGCTGGCAATCACCTCTGGATGGAGTTCCCACTCCCCGAGATGAAAAGTCTGTCTGCTCAGAAAATCCACTTCTGAATTGTCCAACCCTGTCCACAACTGCAGATAGACAGCAGTTGTGGGTCTCTGCCCACTGAATATTTTGAGCCACCTCTGTCTTGGCCAAGGAGTCTGAGTTCCTCCCTGGTGGTTGATCAACCCTGGTGGTTGATGTAAGCCACCGATGTTATATTGTCCGACTGAAACCTGATAAACCGGGCTAAGACCAACTAAGGCAAGGCCAGCAGAGCATTGAAGCTCACAGCTCACAGCTCTAGGATGTTTATGGAAAGATCTGACTCCTCCTGAGTCCATAGACCCTGAGCCTTCAAAGAGTCCCAGACTGCTCCCCAGCCCAGCAGGCTGGCATCCATGGTCACAATCACCCAGGAAGTTCGATGGAAGCAAGTTCCCTGGGAGAGGTGTTCCTGGGACAACCACCATGGAAGAGAGTCTCTTGTCACCTGATCCAGGTCTATTCGTTGAGACAGATCTGCATAGTCCCCGTTCTAAGATGGAACCGAGCGAACAGGATGATGTCCATGGAAGCTACCATCAGACAAATTACCTCCATACATTGATCCACTGACGGCCGAGGAGAGGAATGAAGGGCAAGACAAGAGTCATAAATCTTGGATTTTCTGACCTCTGTCAGAAATATCTTTGTTGATAGGGAATCTATTATGGTCTCTAAGAAAACACTACCCTTGTAGCTGGGATCAGAGAACTTTTTTCCAGATTCACCTTCCATCTGTGGGATCGAAGAAAAGACAAGATCTCTGTATGAGAGCTTGCTTGTTGAAAAGATGGCGCCTGAACCAGAACGACGTCCACATAGGGTGCCACTGCAATGCCCCGAGACCGGATCACTGCCAGTAGAGCCCCAGTAGAGCCCCAGTAGAGCCCAAGAAAGGCGAAACTCAGAAATTTGTGATGATCCCTGTGAATGGGAACATGAAGATACGCATCCTTTAGGTCTATGGTCGTCATGAACTGACCCTCTTGAACCAAGGGAAGAATGGAACGTATAGTTTCCATCTTGAAGGACAGTACTTTGAGGAACTTGTTTAGATATTTTAGGTCTAGAATAGGTCTGAAAGTTCTTTTTTGGGAACCACAAACAGATTGGAGTAGAATCCAAGACCCTGTTCCTGAATTGGAACTATCTCTCCCAGTGTGGAAAGATCCTGAATACCTCTCTTTTTATCTGGTCTACAGATAATCTTGAGAGGAGGAACCTGCCCCTGGGAGTAAAAGTCTTCAATTCTAACTTTAAACCCCGGGATACAATGTCCAGCGCCCAGGGATCCGGGACATCCTGTATCCAAGCTTGAGCGAATTGAGAAAGTCTTCCCCCTACAGGATCCGATCACGGATCGGGGGGCCGACCCTTCATGCTGACTTTGAATCAGCTGCAGGTTTCTTAGATTGCTTCCCCTTGTTCCAAGTCTAATTGGGCTTCCAAGAAGTCTTGGACTGTTCCTGCTTGGAAGAGGGAGGGGAGGGCTTACCTCTGAAGTTATGAAAGGAACGAAAATTACTCTGACGTCCTTTCTGCCTATTCCTCTTATCTTGAGGTAGAAAATATCCCATTCCACCAGTAATATCTGAAATTATTTCAGCCAAGCCAGGTCCAAACAAGGTATTACCCTTGTAAGGGATCGCCAAAAGCTTGGACTTAGATGAAACATCCGCAGACCATGATTTCAACCATAAGGCTCTGGGAGCTAGTACAGCAAAAACAGACATTTTTGCTCCCAACTTAATGACTTGCAAGGAAGCATCAGTGATAAAGGAATTCAATCACTTATGAGCCTTAATCCTGTCCTGGATCTCCTCTAGAGCGGTATCTGTCTGAATGGAATCAGACAACGCATCAAACCAGTAGGCTGCCGCACTGGTGACAGTGGCAATACACACCGCAGGCTGCCATTGGAGACCCTGGTGAACATACATCTTTTTTAGCAAGGCCTCCAACTTCTTATCCATTGGATCCTTAAAAGAACAGCTATCCTCTATGGGAATAGTGGTTCTCTTGGCCAAAGTGGAGATCGCTCCTTACACTTTAGGAACCGTCTGCCACGAATCCTTAATGGAGTCAGCTATCAGAAACATTTTCTTGAAAATTGGAGATGGAGAAAAAGGAATTCTAGGTCTCTCAAACTCCCGTGCAATAATCTCTGTAGCACAGTCTGGTACAGGGAATACTTCCACCGCAGAGGGAACATCAAAGTATTTGTTTAGTTTACTAGATTTCTTAGGGTTGACTACGACAGTAGTATTGGAGTCGTCCAAGGTAGCCAAAACCTCCTTAAGTAACATACGGAGGTGTTCCAGCTTAAACCTGAAGGATACAACTTCAGCATCAGAAGAAGGAATTATACTGTCTGAGATTTCACCCTTAGACGCTATTGAAGTGTCTTTCTCCTCAGATTTTTGAGAAAGAGCACCCTGGTTAGCCACAATCGGGTCAGAAACCTTACTAACTGACTCTTTAAATTTTCTCTTGCATTTTCCCTGAAGCATGGTAAAAGCAGACAGTGCTTCAGATACTGCAGAAGATACCTGGGCAGTAATGTCTTGCAAAGAAACTCCTACTGCAGCGTGAGAGGAACTGCAGGGCACTGCATGTGGAGACGATAATGATTAGGGCGCTTGAGGAGAAAGCTGCAGCATATCTGATACAGGAGACACCTGAACAGCATCAGCCTTAGACAATGATGGCTCAGGATCAAAAAGTCTATCCCTGTAACACAAAGTTCTTTCAATGCATGAAGAACAAAAAGCTACTTGCGATTCCACCTGGGAGTTAAAACATAGCCTACATGCAACATTTAGCAAAGCCTCTTGGTCCATAATACAAAACAAGAAGACCAATAAAGGCAAAAAGAGAAAAAAAAATATTATTTAACTTTTTACACTGCCCCTTTAAGCTATTTTAGTTAAAAACAAATCTGAGCTATATAATCCTTCCTTCAATCAATCCCCAGGCAACCCTCTACACCTCAGCTATGTTGCTGAGGTGTCTACCTGTCCTGCTGATTGAATTCACAATATTGAAAAAACGTTCCAGTCTCACTCCGGAATCCTAATAGACAAAGTCGGCTGATCAATTTCACTCCGTTGCAGCTGAAGAAATGAACAGCGTCACCAATCCGGAACTCACAAGAAGTGAGCCCAGAAAGCGCACCTTACACAATCTGCTGCCTCAGTAAGGGAACCGCCTCTCCTAGTAATCGGGGGCGGTCCCGGAGGCCATTAAGACACAGTAAAAGTCTTTCTTAGAAGAACGCATGAGTGACTAAAACAAATTAACAGCGTCACCACTCTCATACACTGTCCTTGACCGGGTCTACACCGGAGCTAAGAATATTGACTGAGCCACCAATAAAAACATAATTTATGTAAGAACTTACCTGATAAATTCATTTCTTTCATATTAGCAAGAGTCCATGAGCTAGTGACGTATGGGATATACATTCCTACCAGGAGGGGCAAAGTTTCCCAAACCTCAAAATGCCTATAAATACACCGCTCACCACACCCACAAATCAGTTTAACGAATAGCCAAGAAGTGGGGTGATAAGAAAAAGGTGCGAAGCATAAATATAAGGAATTGGAATAATTGTGCTTTATACAAAAAAATCATAACCACCACAAAAAAAAAGGGTGGGCCTCATGGACTCTTGCTAATATGAAAGAAATGAATTTATCAGGTAAGTTCTTACATAAATTATGTTTTCTTTCATGTAATTAGCAAGAGTCCATGAGCTAGTGACGTATGGGATAATGACTACCCAAGATGTGGATCTAGAGAGGGAGGGATAAAATAAAGACAGCCAATTCCGCTGAAAAAAATCCACAACCAAAAATAAAGTTTAAATCTTATAAAGAAAAAAACTGAAAATATAAGCAGAAGATTCAAACTGAAACAGCTGCCTGAAGTACTTTTCTACCAAAGACAGCTTCAGAAGAAGAAAACACATCAAAATGGTAGAATTTAGTAAAAGTATGCAAAGAAGACCAAGTTGCTGCTTTGCAAATCTGATCAACCGAAGCTTCATTCCTAAACGCCCAGGAAGTAGAAACTGACCTAGTAGAATGAGCTGTAATCCTTTGAGGCGGAGTTTTACCCGACTCGACATAAGCATGATGAATTAAAGATTTCAACCAAGATGCCAAAGAAATGGCAGAGGCCTTCTGACCTTTCCTAGAACCGGAAAAGATAACAAATAGACTAGAAGTCTTTCGGAAATTCTTAGTAGCTTCAACATAATATTTCAAAGCTCTAACTACATCCAAAGAATGCAATGATTTCTCCTTAGAATTCTTAGGATTAGGACATAATGAAGGAACCACAATTTCTCTACTAATGTTGTTGGAATTCACAACCTTAGGTAAAAATTTAAAAGAAGTTTGCAACACCGCCTTATCCTGGTGAAAAAACATAATTTATGCTTACCTGATAAATTTATTTCTCTTGTAGTGTGTTCAGTCCACGGGTCATCCATTACTTATGGGATATATTCTCCTTCCCAACAGGAAGTTGCAAGAGGATCACCCAAGCAGAGCTGCTATATAGCTCCTCCTCTCACATGTCATATCCAGTCATTCGACCGAAACAAGACGAGAAAGGAGAAACTATAGGGTGCAGTGGTGACTGGAGTTATAATTTAAAATTTAGAACCTGCCTCAAATAGACAGGGCGGGCCGTGGACTGAACACACTACAAGAGAAATAAATTTATCAGGTAAGCATAAATTATGTTTTCTCTTGTTAAGTGTGTTCAGTCCACGGGTCATCCATTACTTATGGGATACCAATACCAAAGCTAAAGTACACGGATGATGGGAGGGACAAGGCAGGAACATTAAACAGAAGGAACCACTGCCTGTAGAACCTTTCTCCCAAAAACAGCCTCCGAAGAAGCAAAAGTGTCAAATTTGTAAAATTTGGAAAAAGTATGAAGTGAAGACCAAGTTGCAGCCTTGCAAATCTGTTCAACAGAGGCCTCATTCTTAAAGGCCCAGGTGGAAGCCACAGCTCTAGTGGAATGAGCTGTAATTCTTTCAGGAGGCTGCTGTCCAGCAGTCTCATAGGCTAAGCGTATTATGCTACGAAGCCAAAAAGAGAGAGAGGTAGCCGAAGCCTTTTGACCTCTCCTCTGTCCAGAGTAAACGACAAACAGAGAAGAAGTTTGTCGAAAATCTTTAGTTGCCTGTAAGTAGAACTTCAGGGCACGGACCACGTCTAGATTATGCAAAAGACGTTCCTTCTTTGAAGAAGGATTAGGACATAAGGATGGAACAACAATCTCTTGATTGATATTCTTGTTAGAAACAACCTTAGGTAAAAACCCAGGTTTAGTACGCAGGACTACCTTGTCTGAATGAAAGATCAGATCAGGAGAATCACAATGTAAGGCAGATAACTCAGAGACTCTTCGAGCCGAGGAAATAGCCATCAAAAACAGAACTTTCCAAGATAAAAGCTTAATATCAATGGAATGAAGGGGTTCAAACGGAACACCCTGAAGAACTTTAAGAACCAAGTTTAAGCTCCACGGAGGAGCAACAGCTTTAAACACAGGCTTAATCCTAGCCAAAGCCTGACAAAAAGCCTGGACGTCTGGATTCTCTGCCAGACGCTTGTGTAAAAGAATAGACAGAGCAGAAATCTGTCCCTTTAGTGAACTAGCGGATAAGCCCTTTTCTAAACCCTCTTGTAGAAAAGACAATATCCTAGGAATCCTAACCTTACTCCATGAGTAACTCTTGGATTCACACCAATATAAATATTTACGCCATATCTTGTGGTAAATTTTTCTGGTAACAGGTTTCCGAGCCTGTATTAATGTATCAATAACCGAATCCGAAAACCCACGCTTTGATAGAATCAAGCGTTCAATTTCCAAGCAGTCAGCCTCAGAGAAATTAGGTTTGGATGGTTGAAAGGACCCTGAATTAGAAGGTCCTGCCTCAGGGGTAGAGACCATGGTGGACAGGACGACATGTCCACTAGGTCTGCATACCAGGTCCTGCGTGGCCACGCAGGCGCTATCAGAATCACCGATGCTCTCTCCTGTTTGATCCTGGCAATCAGTCGAGGTAGCAACGGAAAAGGTGGAAACACATAAGCTATGTTGAAAACCCAAGGGGCTGCTAGTGCATCTACCAGCACCGCTCCCGGGTCCCTGGACCTGGATCCGTAACAAGGAAGCTTGGCGTTCTGGCGAGATGCCATGAGATCCAGATCCGGTTTGCCCCAACGATGAATCAGTTGAGCAAATACCTCCGGGTGAAGTTCCCACTCCCCCGGATGAAAAGTCTGGCGACTTAGAAAATCCGCCTCCCCGTTCTCCACGCCTGGGATGTAGATCGCTGACAGGTGGCAAGAGTGAGACTCTGCCCAGCGAATTATCTTCGAGACTTCCAAAATCGCTAGGGAACTCCTGGTTCCCCCTTGATGATTGATGTAAGCCACAGTCGTGATGTTGTCCGACTGAAATCTGATGAACCTCAGTGTTGCTAACTAAGGCCAAGCTAGAAGAGCATTGAATATTGCTCTTAATTCTAGAATGTTTATTGGGAGGAGTTTCTGCTCCTGAGTCCACGATCCCTGAGCCTTCAGGGAGTTCCAGACTGCTCCCCAGCCTAGTAGGCTGGCATCTGTTGTTACAATCGTCCAATCTGGTCTGCGAAAAGTCATTCCTTTGGACAGATGAACCCGTGACAACCACCAGAGAAGAGAATCTCTGGTCTCCTGGTCCAGATTTAGCAAAGGGGACAGATCTGAGTAATCCCCGTTCCATTGACTTAGCATGCATAGTTGCAGCAGTCTGAGATGTAGGCGCGCAAATGGCACTATGTCCATTGCCGCGACCATTAAGCCGATTACTTCCATGCACTGAGCTACTGATGGGCTTGGAATGGAGTGAAGGACACGGCAAGCATTGAGAATCTTTGATAACCTGGACTCCGTCAGGTAAACCTACATCTCTACAGAATCTATAAGAGTCCCTAGAAAAGGGACCCTTGTGAGTGGTAACAGAGAACTCTTTTCCACGTTCACTTTCCACCCATGCGACCTCAGAAATGCTAGAACTATCTCTGTATGAGACTTTGCATTTTGAAAACTTGACGCTTGTATCAGAATGTCGTCTAGGTACGGAGCCACCGCTATGCCTTGTGGTCTTAGTACCGCCAGAAGAGAGCCCAGAACCTTTGTAAAAATTCTCGGGGCCGTAGCTAACCCGAAGGGAACCGCTACAAACTGGTAATGCCTGTCTAGAAAGGCAAACCTTAGGTACCGATAATGATCTTTGTGAATCGGTATGTGAAGGTAGGCATCCTTTAAATCCACTGTGGTCATACATTGACCCTCTTGGATCATGGGTAGGATGGTCCGAATGGTTTCCATCTTGAACGATGGAACCCTTAGGAATTTGTTTAAGATTTTTAAATCTAAGATTGGTCTGAAGGTTCCCTCTTTCTTGGGAACCACAAACAGATTTGAATAAAACCCTTGCCCCTGTTCCGTCCGCGGAACTGGGTGGATCACTCCCATCACTAAGAGGTCTTGTACACATTGTAGAAATGCCTCTTTCTTTACTAGGTTTGTTGATAACCTTGACAGATGAAACCTCCCTTGTGGAGGAGAAGTTTTGAAATCCAGAAGGTATCCCTGAGATATAATCTCCAACGTCCAGGGATCCTGTACATCTCTTGCCCAAGCCTGGGCGAAGAAAGAAAGTCTGCCCCCCACTAGATCCGTCTCCGTAAAGGGGGCCCTGTCTTCATGCTGTCTTAGGGGCGGAAGTAGGCTTTCTGGTCTGCTTGCCCTTGTTCCATGACTGGTTGCCTTTCCAACCCTGTCTGTAACGAGCAGTAGTTCCTTCCTGTTTTGGAGCGGAGGAAGTTGATGCTGTTCCTGCCTTGAAATTACGAAAGGCACGAAAATTAGACTGTTTGGCATTTGATTTGGCCCTGTCCTGAGGAAGGGTGTGGCCCTTACCTCCAGTAATGTCAGCAATAATTTCCTTCAAGCCGGGCCCGAATAAGGTCTGCCCTTTGAAAGGAATGTTTAGTAGTTTAGACTTAGAAGTTACATCTGCTGACCAGGATTTAAGCCATAGCACTCTGCGCGCCTGTATGGCGAATCCGGAATTCTTAGCCGGAAGTTTGGTTAAATGCACTACGGCATCCGAAACAAACGCATTAGCCAGCTTAAGGGTTCTAATCTTGCTCAAAGACTCATCCAATGGTGCTGTGCGAATCGCCTCTTCCAGAGACTCAAACCAGAATGCCGCTGCAGCAGTGACAGGCGCAATGCAGGCAAGAGGCTGTAATATAAAACCTTGTTGAACAAACATTTTCTTAAGATAACCCTCTAATTTTTTTATCCATTGGATCTGAGAAAGCACAGCTATCCTCCACCGGGATAGTGGTACGCTTGGCTAAAGTAGAAACTGCTCCCTCCACCTTAGGGACCGCCTGCCATAAGTCTCGTGTGGTGGCGTCTATAGGGAACATTTTTCTAAATATCGGAGGAGGGGAAAAAGGCACAACGGGTCTATCCCACTCCTTACTAATAATCTCTTTAAGCCTCTTTGGTATAGGAAAAACGTCAGTACACACCGGTACCGCGTAGTATTTATCCAGCCTACATAATTTCTCTGGGATTGCCACCGTGTCACAATCATTCAGAGCCGCTAACACCTCCCCTAGCAACACGTGGAGGTTCTCAAGTTAAATTTAAAATTTGAAATTTCTGAATCCGGTCTCCCCGAATCAGAACCGTCACCCACAGAATGAAGCTTTCCGTCCTCATGTTCTGCAAATTGTGACGCAGTATCAGACATGGCTCTCGTGTCATCGGCGCGCTCTGTCCTTAACCCAGAACTGTCGCGCTTGCCTCTTAACTCGGGCATATTGTATAATACTTCCTTCATAACCATTAGCCATATCATGTAAAGTGATTTGTAAGGGCCTTGATGTACTTGGCGCCTCAATCTCACGCACCTCCCGAGCGGGAGACGAAGGTACTGACACGTGAGGAGAGTTAGACGGCATAACTGCCCCCTCGTTGTCTGGTGATAATTTCTTTATCGGTACAGATTGACTTTTATTCAAAGTAATATCAATACAATTGGTACACATATTTCTATTGGGCTCCACATCGGCTTTTAAACATAATGAACAAGCAGATTCCTCTGTATCAGACATGTTTAAACAGACTAGCAATGAAGCTAGCAAGCTTGGAAATTACTTTCAATAAATTCACAAGCAATATAAAAAACGCTGCAGCGCTTTTAAAAAACACAGTTGAATAACAAATAACTAATTCAGTTATAGTCAACAATTCTTTAAATGTATTAATTAGCAGAGGATTGCACCCATTAGCAAAAGGATGATTAACCCCTCAGTACCCAAAAAAACGGATATCAAATTAATATTAAACGTTTTTATCACAGTCTAACACACTGTCACAGGTCTGCTGTGACTGATTACCTCCCTCAAAAACGAATTTTGAAGACCCCTGAGCTCTCTAGAGACGTCCTGGATCAAGGAGGAAGAAGCAGGAAGACTGTGCTAGAATTTTAACTGCGCAACAAGGCGCTAAAAAAGGTCCCTCCTGCTCATTTACAACAGTGGGAGACCTGATATAACGGTTTCTATGCAGAAATATACGTTAGCCATGTGGAAAATAAGAAAAAATTCATGCCCAAAAGGATTTATCACCAAAGTACCTCACAAAAACGAATAACATGCCAGTAAATGTTTTTCAAAAACAAACTTCTTTTAATGTCATGCAAAGTTATCACTAAGCCTGCTACCAGTCGCTTCCACTGCAGATAAGGCTTAAGCATTATTTCAGTATTAACAGTATTTTCTCAGTCAAATTCTAGTCCCTAGAAAATAACTCTACTGTGCATACATTCATCAGCCTGATACCAGTCACTACTACTGCATTTAAGGCTGTACTTACATCATACGGGTAACAGCAGTGTTTTCTTAGTCAATTCCATTCCCAGAAAATATTGTACTGCACATACCTCATTTGCGGGGGACCCCGCATGCTATTCCCATGTTCTGAAGTTACCCCACTCCTCAGAATGTCGAGAACAGCCAGTGGATCTTAGTTACGCCTGCTAAGATCATAGAAAAACGCAGGCAGTTTCTTCTTCCAAATACTGCCTGAGATAGAAAAACAGCACACTCCGGTGCCATTTAAAATAACAAACTTTTGATTGAAGAATAATTAAGTAAAACTCCAACTCCTCCCGCGACCTCCTTCTTTGTTGAGGGTTGCAAGAGAATGACTGGATATGACATGTGAGGGGAGGAGCTATATAGCAGCTCTGCTTGGGTGATCCTCTTGCAACTTCCTGTTGGGAAGGAGAATATATCCCATAAGTAATGGATGACCCGTGGACTGAACACACTTAACAAGAGAAATCAGAAAAGGAGACTCACAAGAAAGAGCAGATAATTCAGAAACTCTTCTGGCAGAAGAGATGGCCAAAAGGAACAAAACTTTCCAAGAAAGTAATTTAATGTCCAATGAATGCATAGGTTCAAACGGAGGAGCTTGAAGAGCCCTCAGAACCAAATTCAAACTCCAAGGAGGAGAAATTGACTTAATGACAGGTTTTATATGAACCAAAGCTTGTACAAAACAATGAATATCAGGAAGATTAGCAATATTTCTGTGAAAAAGAACAGAAAGAGCAGAGATTTGTCCTTTCAAGGAACTCGCAGACAAACCTTTATCCAAATCATCCTGAAGAAACTGTAAAATTCTCGGAATTCTAAAAGAATGCCAGGAAAAATGATGAGAAAGACACCAAGAAATATAAGTCTTCCAGACTCTATAATATATCTCCCTAGATACAGATTTACGAGCCTGTAACATAGCATTAATCACAGAGTCAGAGAAACCTCTTTGACTAAGAATCAAGCGTTCAATCTCCATACCTTTAAATTTAAGGATTTGAGATCCTGATGGAAAAAAGGACTTTGCGACAGAAGGTCTGGCCTTAACGGAAGAGTCCACGGTTGGCAAGAGGCCATCCAGACAAGATCCGCATACCAAAACCTGTGAGGCCATGCTGGAGCTACCAGCAGAACAAACGAGCATTCCTTCAGAATCTTGGAGATTACTCTTGGAAGAAGAACTAGAGGCGGAAAGATATAGGCAGGATGATACTTCCAAGGAAGTGACAATGCATCCACTGCTACCGCTTGAGGATCCCTGGATCTGGACAGATACCTGGGAAGTTGCTTGTTTAGATGAGAGGCCATCAAATCTATTTCTGGAAGTCCCCACATTTGAACAATCTGAAGAAATACCTCTGGGTGAAGAGACCATTCGCCCGGATGTAACGTTTGGCGACTGAGATAATCCGCTTCCCAATTGTCTATACCTGGGATATGAACCGCAGAAACTAGACAGGAGCTGGATTCCGCCCATACCAGAATTCGAGATACTTCTTTCATAGCCAGAGGACTGTGAGTCCCTCCTTGATGATTGATGTATGCCACAGTTGTGACATTGTCTGTCTGAAAACAAATGAACGATTCTCTCTTTAGAAGAGGCCAAGACTGAAGAGCTCTGAAAATTGCATGGAGTTCCAAAATATTGATCGGTAATCTCACCTCCTGAGATTCCCAAACCCCTTGTGCTGTCAGAGACCCCCACACAGCTCCCCAACCTGTAAGACTTGCATCTGTTGAAATTACAGTCCAGGTCGGAAGAACAAAAGAAGCCCCCTGAACTAAACAATGGTGATCTGTCCACCACGTCAGAGAGTGTCGTACAATCGGTTTTAAAGATATTAATTGAGATATCTTTGTGTAATCCCTGCACCACTGGTTCAGCATACAGAGCTGAAGAGGCCGCATGTGAAAACGAGCAAAGAAGATCGCGTCCGATGCAGCAGTCATAAGACCTAGAATTTCCATGTATAAGGCTGCCGAAGGGAATGATTGTGACTGAAGGTTTCAACAAGCTGATATCAATTTTAGACATCTCTTGTGTGTCAAAGATAGAGTCATGGACACTGAATCTATCTGGAAACCTAAAAAGATTACCTGTGTCTGAGGAATCAATGAACTTTTTGGTAAATTGATCCTCCAACCATGATGTTGAAGAAACAACACAAGTCGATTCGTATGAGATTCTGCTAAATGTGAAGACTGAGCAAGTACCAAGATATCGTCCAAATAAGGAAATACCACAATACCCTGTTCTCTGATTACAGACAGAAGGGCACCGAGAACCTTCGTAAAAATTCTTGGAGCTGTAGCTAGGCCAAACGGCAGAGCCACAAACTGGTAATGCTTGTCTAGGAAAGAGAATCTCAGAAACTGATAGTGATCTGGATGAATCGGAATATGCAGATATGCATCCTGTAAATCTATTGTAGACATATAATGCCCTTGCTGAACAAAAGGCAGGATAGTCCTTACAGTTACCATTTTGAATGTTGGTATCCTTACATAACGATTCAATATTTTTAGATCCAGAACTGGTCTGAAGGAATTCTCCTTCTTTGGTACAATGAAGAGATTTGAATAAAACCCCAGTCCCTGTTCCAGAACTGCAACTGGCATAATTACTCCAGCCAACTCTAGATCTGAAACACATTTCAGAAATGCTTGAGCCTTCGCTGGGTTTACTGGGACACGGGAAAGAAAAAATCTCTTTGCAGGAGGCCTTATCTTGAAGCCAATTCTGTACCCTTCTGAAACAATGTTCTGAATCCAAAGATTGTGAACGGAATTGATCCGAATTTCTTTGAAAAAACGTAATCTGCCCCCTACCAGCTGAGCTGGAATGAGGGCCGCACCTTCATGTGGACTTAGGAGCTGGCTTTGATTTTCTAAAAGGCTTGGATTTATTCCAGACTGGAGATGGTTTCCAAACTGATACCGCTCCTGTGGGTGAAGGATCAGGCTTTTGTTCCTTATTGTGACGAAAGGAACGAAAACGATTATTAGACCTAAATTTACCTTTAGATTTTTTATCCTGTGGTAAAAAAGTTCCTTTCCCTCCAGTAACAGTTGAAATAATAGAATCCAACTGAGAACCAAACAAGTTATTACCCTGGAAAGAAAGGGAAAGCAGAGTAGAGTCAGCATTCCAAGTTTTAAGCCATAAAGCTCTTCTAGCTAAAATAGCTAGAGACATATACCTGACATCAACTCTAATGATATCAAAGATGGCATCACAAATAAAATTATTAGCATGTTGAAGAAGAATAATAATGCTATGAGAATTATGATCTGTTACTTGTTGCGCTAAAGCTTCTAACCAAAAAGTTGAAGCTGCAGCAACATCCGCTAAAGATATAGCAGGTCTAAGAAGATTACCTGAACACAAGTAAGCTTTTCTTAGAAAGGATTCAATTTTCCTATCTAAAGGATCCTTAAAGGAAGTACCATCTGCCGTAGGAATAGTAGTACGCTTAGCAAGAGTAGAGACAGCCCCATCAACTTTAGGGATTTTGTCCCAAAACTCTAATCTGTCAGATGGCACAGGATATAATTGCTTAAAACGTTTAGAAGGAGTAAATTAATTACCCAAATTATTCCATTCCCCGGAAATTACTTCAGAAATAGCACTAGGGACAGGAAAAACTTCTGGAATAACTACAGGAGATTTAAAAACCTTATCTAAACGTTTAGATTTAGTATCAAGAGGACCAGAATCCTCAATTTCTAATGCAATTAGGACTTCTTTAAGTAAAGAACGAATAAATTCCATTTTAAATAAATATGAAGATTTATCAGCATCAATCTCTGAGACAGAATCCTCTGAACCAGAAGAACCATTATCAGAATCAGAATGATGATGTTCATTTAAAAATTCATCTGAAAAATGAGAAGTTTTAAAAGACTTTTTACGTTTACTAGAAGGAGGAATAACAGACATAGCCTTCTTAATGGATTTAGAAACAAAATCTCTTATGTTATCAGGAACATTCTGAGTATTAGATGTTGACGGAACAGCAACAGGTAATGTAACAGTACTAAAGGAAATATTATCTGCATTAACAAGTTTGTCATGACAAACAGTACAAACAACAGCTGGAGGAACAGATACCATAAGTTTACAGCAAATACACTTAGCTTTGGTAGCTCCCGCTTCCAGAAGTATCTTCTGACTCAGTTTCAACGTGGGACATCTTGCAATATGTAATAGAAAAAACAACAGAAAAAACAACAAATAAAGCAAAATTGATCAAATTCCTTAAATGACAGTTTCAGGAATAGGAAAAAATGCCAGTGAACAAGCTTCTAGCAACCAGAAGCAATAAATAATGAGACTTAAATAATGTGGAGACAATAGAGACGCCCATATTTTTTTAGCGCCAAAAATGAAGCCCACATTATTTGGCGCCTAAATGCTTTTGGCGCCAAAAATGACGCCACATCCGGAACGCCGACACTTTTGGCGCAAAAGAACGTCAAAAATGACGCAACTTCGGGCGACACGTATGACGCCGGAAACAGAAAAAAAAATTTGCGCTAAAAAAGTCCGCACCAAGAATGACGCAATAAAATGAAGCATTTTCAGCCCCCGCGAGCCTAACAGCCCACAGGGAAAAAGTCAAATTTTAAGGTAAGAAAAAAATTGATTTATTCATATGCATTATCCCAAATATGAAACTGACTGTCTGAAATAAGGAATGTTGAAAATCCTGAGTCAAGGCAAATAAATGTTTGAATACATATATTTAGAACTTTATAAAAAAAGTGCCCAACCATAGCTTAGAGTGTCACAGAAAATAAGACTTACTTACCCCAGGACACTCATCTACATGTTGTAGAAAGCCAAACCAGTACTGAAACGAAAATAAGCAGAGGTAATGGTATATAAATAAGAGTATATCGTCAATCTGAAAAGGGAGGTAAGAGATGAATCTCTACGACCGATAACAGAGAACCTATGAAATAGACCCCGTAGAAGGAGATCATTGAATTCAAATAGGCAATACTCTCCTCACATCCCTCTGACATTCACTGCACGCTGAGAGGAAAACCGGGCTCCAACCTGCTGCGGATCGCATATCAACGTAGAATCTAGCACAAACTTACTTCACCACCTCCATAGGAGGCAAAGTTTGTAAAACTGATTTGTGGGTGTGGTGAGGGGTGTATTTATAGGCATTTTGAGGTTTGGGAAACTTTGCCCCTCCTGGTAGGAATGTATATCCCATACGTCACTAGCTCATGGACTCTTGCTAATTACATGAAAGAAACATAATTTATGTAAGAACTTACCTGATAAATTCATTTCTTTCATATTGGCAAGAGTCCATGAGCTAGTGACATATAGGATATACAATCCTACCAGGAGGGGCAAAGTTTCCCAAACCTCAAAATGCCTATAAATACACCCCTCACCACACCCACAATTCAGTTTAACGAATAGCCAAGCAGTGGGGTGATAAAGAAAGGAGTAGAAAGCATCAACAAAGGAAATTTGGAAATAATTGTGCTTTATACAAAAAATCATAACCACCATAAAAAAGGGTGGGCCTCATGGACTCTTGCCAATATGAAAGAAATGAATTTATCAGGTAAGTTCTTACATAAATTATGTTTTCTTTCATGTAATTGGCAAGAGTCCATGAGCTAGTGACATATGGGATATCAATACCCAAGATGTGGAGTCTTCCACTCAAGAGTCACTAGAGAGGGAGGGAATAAAACAAAAAACAGCCATAATCCGCTGAGAAATGATCCACAACCCAAAAATAAGTTATTTTCACTTTTGAAAGAAAAAAACTTAAATCAAAAAAGCAGAAGAATCAAACTGAAACAGCTGCATGAAGAACTTTTCTACCCAAAACTGCTTCCGAAGAAGCAAATACATCAAAATGGTAAAATTTAGTAAATGTATGCAAAGAAGACCAAGTGGCTGCTTTGCAAATCTGATCAACTGAAGCTTCATTCTTAAAAGCCCATGAAGTAGAGTAAAAGCCCATGAAGCCCACTAGTAGAATGAGCTGTAATTCTCTGAGGCGGGGTTTGACCCGACTCAAAATAAGCTTGATGAATCAAAAGTTTCAACCAAGAAGCCAAGGAAATAGCAGAAGCCTTCTGACCTTTCCTAGGACCAGAAAATAAAACAAATAGACTGGAAGTCTTCCTGAAATCTTTAGTAGCTTCCACATAATATTTCAAAGCTCTTACCACATCCAAAGAATGTAAGGATTTCTCCAAAGAATTCTTAGGATTAGGACATAAAGAAGGGACAACAATTTCTCTACTAATGTTGTTAGAATTCACAACCTTAGGCAAAAATTTAAAAGAAGTCCGCAAAACTGCCTTATCCTGATGAAAAATCAGAAAAGGAGACTCACAAGAAAGAGCAGATAGCTCAGAAACTCTTCTAGCAGAAGAGATAGCCAAAAGGAACAACACTTTCCAAGAAAGTAGTTTAATGTCCAAAGAATGCCTAGGTTCAAATGGAGGAGCCTGTAAAGCCCTCAGAACCAAATTAAGACTCCAAGGAGGAGAAATTGACTTAATGACAGGCTTAATACGAACTAAAGCCTGTACAAAACAGTGTATATCAGGAAGTATAGCAATTTTTCTGTGAAATAAAACAGAAAGAGCGGAGATTTGTCCTTTCAAGGAACTTGCAGACAAACCTTTATCCAAACCATCCTGAAGAAACTGCAAAATTCTAGGAATTCTAAAAGAATGCCAGGAGAAATTATGAGAAGAACACCATGAAATGTAAGTCTTCCAAACTCTATAATAAATCTTTCTAGAGACAGATTTACGAGCTTGTAATATAGTATTGATCACTGAATCAGAGAAACCTCTCTGACTTAGAACTAAGCGTTCAATTTCCATACCTTCAAATTTAATGATTTGAGATCCTGATGGAAAAATGGACCTTGAGATAGTAGGTCCGGCCGTAACGGAAGTGGCCAAGGCGGGCAACTGGACATTCGAACCAGATCCGCATACCAAAACCAGTGTGGCCATGCTGGAGCCACCAGCAACACAAAAGACAGTTCCATGATGATTTTGGAAATCACTCTTGGAAGGAGAACTAGAGGCGGGAAGATGTAAGCAGGTTGATAACACCAAGGAAGTGTCAGCGCATCCACTGCTTCCGCCTGAACATCCCTGGACCTGGACAGGTATCTGGGAAGTTTCTTGTTTAGATGAGACGCCATGAGATCTATCTCTGGAAGCCCCCACATCTGAACAATCTGAGAAAACACATCTGGATGGAGAGACCACTCCCCTGGATGTAAAGTCTGGCGGCTGAGATAATCCGCCTCCCAATTGTCTACACCTGGGATATGCACCGCAGAGATTAGACAGGAGCTGGATTCCGCCCAAGCAAGTATCCGAGATACTTCTTTCATAGCTTGGGGACTGTGAGTCCCACCCTGATGATTGACATAAGCCACAGTTATGATATTGTCTGTCTGAAAACAAATGAACGGTTCTCTCTTTAGTAGAGGCCAAAACTGAAGAGCCCTGAAAATTGCACGGAGTTCTAAAATATTTATTGGTAATCTCGCCTCTTGAGATTTCCAAACCCCTTGTGCTGTCAGAGACCCCCAAACAGCTCCCCAACCTGAAAGACTCGCATCTGTTGTGATCACAGTCCAGGTTGGGCGAACAAAAGAAGCCCCTTGAACCAAACGATGGTGATCTATCCACCATGTCAGAGAGTGTCGTACATTGGGATTCAAGGATATTAATTGTGATATCTTTGTATAATCCCTGCACCATTGATTCAGCATACAAAGCTGTAGAGGTCTCATGTGAAAACGAGCAAAGGGGATTGCGTCCGATGCTGCAGTCATGAGACCTAAAACTTCCATGCACATAGCCACTGAAGGGAATAACTGAGACTGAAGGAGCCGACATGCTGCGACCAATCTTAAACGTCTCTAGTCTGTTAGAGACAAAGTCATGGACACTGAATCTATCTGGAAGCCTAAAAAGGTGACCCTTGTCTGAGGACTCAAGAAACTTTTTGGTAAATTGATCCTCCAACCATGTTTCCGAAGAAACAACACTAGTTGATTTGTGTGAGATTCTGCAGCATGTAAAGACTGAACTAGTACTAAGATATCGTCCAAATAAGGAAACACCGCAATACCCTGTTCTCTGATTACAGATAATAGGGCACCCAGAACCTTTGAAAAGATTCTTGGAGCTGTTGCTAGGCCAAATGGAAGAGCAACAAATTGGTAATGCTTGTCTAGAAAAGAGAATCTCAGAAACTGATAATGTTCTGGATGAATCAGAATATGAAGGTATGCATCCTGCAAGTCTATTGTGGACATATAATGTCCTTGCTGAACAAAAGGCAGAATAGTCCTTATCGTCACCATCTTGAAAGTTGGTACTCTTACATAACGATTCAAAATTTTCAGATCCAGAACTGGTCTGAACAAATTTTCTTTCTTTGGTACAATGAATAGGTTTGAATAAAACCCCAAACCTTGTTCCTGAGGAGGAACTGGCATGATTACCCCTGAAGACTCCAGGTCTGAAACACACTTCAGAAAAGCCTGAGCTTTTACTGGATTTACAGGAATGTGCGAGAGAAAAAATCTTCTCACAGGATGTCTTATTTTGAATCCTATTCAATAACCTTGAGAGACAATGCTCTGAATCCAATGATTTTGGACAGATTTTATCCAAAAATCCTTGAAAAACCTTAATCTGCCCCCTACCAGCTGAGCTGGAATGAGGGCCGCACCTTCATACGGACTTAGGGGCAGACTTTGGTTTCCTAAATGGCTTGGATTTATTCCAATTTGAGGAAGGCTTCCAACTGGAAGCAGATTCCTTGGGAGGAGGATTGAGTTTTTGTTCCTTATTCTGACGAAAGGAACGAAAACGGTTAGAAGCCTTAGATTTACCCTTAGGTTTTTTATCCTGAGGCAAAAAAAACACGTTTTCCTCCAGTGATAGTTGAAATAATAGAATCCAACTGAGAACCAAATAAATTATTACCTTGGAAAGAAAGAGATAGTAATCTAGATTTAGATGTCATATCAGCATTCCAAGATTTAAGCCACAAAGCTCTTCTAGCTAATACAGCTAAAGACATGGATCTAACATCAATTTTGATAATATCACAAATAAAATGATTAGCATGTTGTAGTAGGCGAACAATGCTAGATATGTCAGAATCCAATTCATATTGCGCTAAATTTTCCAACCAGAAAGTTGAAGCAGCAGCAACATCACCTAAAGAAATAGCAGGTCTGAGAAGATGACCTGAATATAAATAGGCCTTCCTTAGATAAGATTCAAACTTCCTATCTAAAGGATCCTTAAAGGAAGTGCTATCTTCCATAGGAATAGTGGTACGTTTAGCAAGAGTAGAAATAGCCCCATCAACTGTGGGGATTTTTTCCCAAAACTCTATAGATTTTGCTGGCAAAGGATACAATCTCTTAAACCTTGAAGAAGGAATAAAGGAAGTACCTGGCTTATTCCATTCCCTAGAAATCATATCAGAAATAGCCTCAGGAATAGGAAAAACACCTGGAGAAACCACAGGAGGTTTAAAAACAGCATTTAAACGTTTATTAAACTGAATGTCAATAGGACTGGTTACCTCAATATCCAAAGTAATTAACACTTCTTTTAATAAAGAATGCATATACTCTATTTTAAATAAATAAGTAGATTTGTCAGTGTCAATATCTGAGGAAGGATCTTCTGTCTCAGATAGATCCTCATCAGAAGAGGCTAAATTATTATGTTGTTGGTCATTTGAAATTTCATCAGCTAAATGAGAAGTTTTAAAAGACCTTTTACGTTTATTAGAAGGTGGAAATGCAGACAAAGCCTTCATAATAGATTCAGAAACAAATTCTTTAACATTTACAGGTATATCATGCACATTAGAAGTTGAAGGAACTGCAACTGGCAATGCACTATTACTGACAGAGACACTATCTGCATGTAAAAGTTTATCATGACAACTATTACAAACGACATTCGGTGGAATAATTTCTACAAGTTTAAAACAAATGTACTTAACTTTGGTAGAACCGATGTCAGGCAGCAATGTTCCAGCAGAAACTTCAGAGACAGGATCAGATTGGGACATCTTGCTCAATGTAAGAGAAAAAACAACATATAAAGCAAAATTATCTATTTCCTAAAATGACAGTTTCAGGAATGGGAAAAAATGCAAAAGCATAGGCCTCTTGATAGAAAAGAAAGCAGGAGGCAAACAACAATGGGGTATAGAAATAATGAAAACTTTTTTGGCGCCAAAAATGACCGGAAATGACACACTTGCATCACTAAGACGCCACCGTGTGAAAGGTCTCGACGTCACGTATGACGCCGGAAATGACGAAGTTGCGTCAAAAACGTAATTTCCCGCACAAAAAAAATTCGCGTCAAAAAATGACGCAATAAAGTCTAACATTTGACGCACCCGCGGGCCTAATACCCACAAATACAAAAGTAGTCAAAATGAAAAAGACTAACCCCAGGTAAGAAATAAATTTCTTAAGTGTTTATATTCCCAAATATGAAACTGACAGTCTGCAGGAGGAAATACATGAACCTGACTCATGGCAAATATAAGTACAATACATATATTTAGAACTTTACATAATTTGCATAAAGTGCCAAACCATAGCTGAGAGTGTCTTAAGTAAATGAAAACATACTTACCAAAAGACACCCATCCACATATAGCAGATAGCCAAACCAGTACTAAAACAGTTCTTTAGTAGAGGTAATGGTAAATTTGAGAGTATATCGTCGATCTGAAAAGGGAGGTAGGAGATGAATCTCTACGACCGATAACAGAGAACCCATGAAAAAGACCCCCGTTAGGGAAATCATCGTATTCAATAGGTGATACTCCCTTCACGTCCCTCTGACATTCGCTGTACTCTGAGAGGAATCGGCTTCAACAATGCTGAGAAGCGCATATCAACATAGAAATCTTAGCACAAACTTACTTCACCACCTCCATAGGAGGCAAAGTTTGTAAAACTGAATTGTGGGTGTGGTGAGGGGTGTATTTATAGGCATTTTGAGGTTTGGGAAACTTTGCCCCTCCTGGTAGGATTGTATATCCCATATGTCACTAGCTCATGGACTCTTGCCAATTACATGAAAGAAATATAAGTTATCACCTCCTCATCGTCCACAGTGCCTGCTATTCTGCCTTAATAATTAACCCTTAATGGGGTCAATGGATTAAAACATCCCCATGCAGCCTCAGACTGTTGAAGTGCCAGTATTTTTCCTCTTGAAATAAAAAGAAAATATTTTCTTGGCACTTACCTGAATCTCAGTCTGTCCGGCAGAAGGACAGCTCACCTGGTTTGAGAGGATGCCATTCCTCACATGGACCTGTGGAGAAAGAAAGATCTGAGTAAACTTACTAAGGCTTTCTGAATAGGGCAGCAAAACTGTTGAGAAAACGCAGTGAGGATTGTACCTCACAAATTCCCAATTGCTTAAAAGCCACCACTGCCCTACTGAAGAGACTGACGTGAAGTACGGCTAGACCCAGGGAAAGATCAGAGCAAACCTACTCTGCTTTAAATTAATAAAAACTTGATTGCCGTAAACTTATTGTCAGACACCGAAAACTTCACCTGCTCCTTGCACCACAGGCAAAGAGAATGACTGAGGTTTATGGGAAGGGAAGTGATACTTAACAGCTTTGCTGTGGTGCTCTTTGCCTCCTCCTGCTGGCCAGGGGTGATATTCCCAACAGTAATTGATGATCCGTGGACTCACCATGTCTTAAGAAAGAAATTATATTATGGTGCCAAAATGAGATCATGACATCATCCAGAAACAGAATACACCCCATATACATAAGCCCCTTACCCAACTTCCAACCTGTTGGTTCAGAAAGCTTTAAATAAATAGTCTAGTCAAAATTAAACTTCAATGATTCAGGTAGAGCATGCAATTTTAAGAAACTTTCTAATTTACTCCTATTATCAATTTTTCTTCATTCTCTTGGTATCTTTATTTGAAAAAGCACGAATGTAAGCATATGAGCCAGCCCATTTATGGTTCAGCACCTGGGTAGCGCTTTATGATTGGTGTCTAAATGTAGCCACCAATCAGCAAGCGCTACCCAGGTTCTGAACCAAAAATGGGCTGTCTCTTAACTTTACATTCAAATAAAGATACCAATAGAACGAAGAAAAAATTATAATGAGTAAATTAGAAAAAAAATTCTGAATCTTGAAAAGTTTTTTTTGACTATACTATTCCTTTAAGGTGTCTGAAAATGATTGTTATGATTATTGATTGTTTGGGCCACCAAATTATTGTGCTGAGATCAAAAGTAGGGGAATACAATTGTAATGATTTGTCATTTTTTTGCAAGTTATAGGGCAATAAGTACAAGTAGCACTTTGCAAACCATTTTTTTTCTCACAATTAGCGATAGTTACATTAGAACTCTGATATCTGTCAGGAATCCCTGCATAACCCTTTGTCATTACTTTTTGGTAATTAGAACGCCGCTAAATGTAGGGTTAATTTTAGCTTTAGTGTAGAGATCAGCCTCCCACCTGACACATCCCACCCTCTGATCCCTCCCTGACCCCCCTCAAACAGCTCTCTTCCCTCCCCCACCTCACAATTGTCACCGCCATCTTAAATACTGGCAGAAAGTCTGCCAGTATAAAAATAATGTTTTTTTTTTTTTTTTTAAGATTTTAAGATTTTTTTTATATATTTTATATAAAGTGTAGGATCCCCCATTACCCTCCAAAAGCCCTGATCCCCCCCCCCCCCCAAACAGCTCTCTAAGCCCCCCCCCCCCCCCCCGCGACCTATTGGCCGTCATCTTAGGTACTGGCCCATTTTACTTACCAAATTTGCACTTTGTTAATAAAATAAATATAAAAAAACACATTTTCTGTAATGTAGCTTCCCCCCCTAAATACCCTACCCCCTCCCGGATCCCTTTCCAAACCATTTTCCCCCCACCCGGAACCCTTTACCTATCCTAAGCTGAACAGTTTCCCTACTTCTAAAATGGTTTTGCACGTGCGCACAAGCTCCTGAGCCCCGCCTCCTCGTGTGCACACGGATTAACTATAACTCGGATCCGGAACAAGCACCAGCGATGGGCTGCCCACCCGCCTCCCTGCATTGGCTCACACCCACCAACAATCGGCACCATGCTGGCCGATGCAGAGAGGGCCACAGATTGGCTCTCTCTGCATCAGATGCTTAAAAAAAACGGTATTGCAGGATGTCTCAATATTTTTTGTAGGACGTACCCTGTACGTTCTTGGTCGTTAAAGAGATACTAAACCAAAAAAAATTTCTTTCTTGATTAAGATAGAGCATGTCCTTTTAAGCAACTTTCTCATTTACTCCTATTATCAAATTTTCTTCGTTCTCTTGGTATCTTTATTTGGAAAGCACAAATGTAAAGCTTATGTACCAGCCCATTTTTGGTTCAGAACCTGGGTAGCACTTGCTGATTGGTGTCTAAATGTAGCCACCAATCAGCAACCGCTATCCAGGGTGCTGAACCAAAAATGGGTCGGCTCCTAAGCTTACATTCCCCTTTTTTCAAATAAATATACCAAGAGAACAAATAAAATTTGATAATAGGAGTAAATTAGAAAGTTCCTTAAAATTGCACGTTCTATCTGAATCATGAAAGAAAAAATGTGGGTTTAGTATCCTTTTAAGAACACAATGTATAAATTAATTTAACTGGCCTATACACTGGATGAACAAATATTATTTCCACATCAGTGAGTTGTAGATAGCTGTTTACATTCTAATTCAATATTATAACAGAACTATGATATGGGTCTGGCATCCTCCCAGGTCAAAGAAATGTGATTATGACATATTCCAATAATTAACAGTGAATATCATGCAAGATGATAAATGGAAATCCTGTTTGGGTATGTAGAGGTGTTTCAAAGAAGTTAATTTGTGAACCTCTTAATAATATGACTAAATTAGAAATATGCCATTCAAAAGAGTTCCACATTAATACAGTTGATTCTTACATAACATAACATAACAATACAGACAGTGAATTATATTTTTTTTATAAAATCTGGAGAAATATAAAGACTAATAAATATAAAAAACAGTAAAAAAATTCATCTCATTTCTGTTACAAGTTGGGCACTGTGATATCAGTAAAAGACAAAGTTCAGTACTGAAAATTCATCCCCATTAATTCATGTATTAATTATTGTTATTTCAACTAAATTAGATTAATAACAACATTTAGGGCCATTACATATGGCACGCTAGCTGTGCGTTATCGTGCGATATTGAGTAATTTGCGACTGTTTGCAGGTGTCGTAAAGATTGCTCATATTACAAGTTGAAAGTAAATGCAAATGCGTGAGCGCAATCGCGATTTAAGCTAGAATGATTACCGTGACCTCAGAGCTCTGGTTAACTGTTACTCTCGACAAAAAAAGTGTCACAAAACATATTAAAAATACATTTAAAAGTACAGTTACACTCATAATAACACTATCGGATAAACATTATTTTAAAAACATATTGCACAAAAAAAAGTTATAAGGGCTCAAAGACATGGGGTCTCAGGTGTTGGGGAAAAAAGGACTGCAATGGGCTTTTACATACAGATACATACATATACATGTCTAAATATGTAAATGTATGCACTATATATATATAACGTAGCAGGGATGTGCACTCTCACCTTGAAAACATCTACAAAAATCCAGTGAGTGCAATTTTTTTCATGCTGTATATATGTATATATATATATATATATATATATATATGTGTGTGTGTGTGTGTGTGTGTGTGTACATATGTATTAATGAATTTATACACATGTAAACATATGTATACATATATAGACAAATATAGAAGCACATTGGAGCCCTTTGTAGTCAAGTATATGAAAACTGACTACCCATTAGCAAGCGCAACCCAGGTGCTGAACCTAAAATGGGCCAGCTCCTAAGCTTAAATTCTTGTTTTTCAAATAAAGATACCAAGATAACGAAGAAAAATTGATAATAGGAGTAAATTAGAAAGTTGCTTACAATTGCATGCTCTATCTGAATCATGAAAGTAAAAAAATTGGGTTTCATATCGCTTTAATTACGTCCCTTTTTTCCCCCTCTGCAAGACATTCCAAAGATTGGGAATTAATCCACTCATATGGTTTAGCGATATGTGAATCATCCCAACTGTCAGCTGTCTATAGGGCTGAATATATCTTATCAATAAGTATTGATCAAATAATGCTTTGCCAACACAAATGCAATAATGATCTGCAGTGCTTTCACTTGAACATTCTGACCTTGTTCCTAACATTTGGTATAAGAAGAAGTCTAAAATTGACCTCAGTTTCCTTAGAAACAGGAATAATGACTTTGAACTAGTAATAAAGTGACATACTCTGATATTGCAATATGTTACTGAGGGTCTGCAGCAAAAAGAGAAACAACTAATTTATTGCGACCCAGATTTTCTTGAAACCCAGAAATGATTCCTAGTAAAAAAAACAACAACAAAGAAACACTAATTCAACCAAAACCTTGAAGAGTCAGCCACAGAGGAAGTTGAATTTTATCTGAAATATCTGGGCAGAATAAGGTTTTACGCCAATTTACCATAAATATTGTATTGATAGGAGATGGTAGAATGCAAGGAATGAGAGGTTTTATTTCTCTCCAGATCTTTGGAATTTCAAGACCCCAAGCTTGGGTCCATAAAAAACATCTGCTGCCTAAGTTCTATCCATATATCTTTCTGTGCTTCAATTGAATGAGGATACATTTAATAAATCAGTATGTGCCACATTAGGAAAATACACAGAGTTCTTAAATTTTTTTTTAGACATTTCTGGGAACTGGAAATCACCAAATTAGATTAGATGTATTTGTGCACTATTTATAGTTTCTAACAGAGCAGAACTTTTAAAAGGAAAGCCTCAAATACTTTTAGTGAAACCTCTAAGAACATTTAAAAATGTGGTTAAATAGACAAAATATCACAAAAAAAAGTCAAAGCTTAAAAAGTGTGTGTGAAACCAGCAAATAAACAGTGAAAAAAGCTTGTTTTAAATCTCAAAAGCTTTAGAAATTTTGAAGAGACGCTGGGCTTTTTTTTTTCTTTCTTTTTTTTGCAAAATATTAAAGTTCCCAATTCAGTTTAGATTTAACCCTTAGGGCTCCATGTACTAAGCAGTCAGTGAGCTACCCGCAATAAATCTCACGTCAAAACTCGCAAACTGATATGTACAAAGCCATCAATTATGTTAAAACTCGCATCTTTAAAATTGCGAGCGTACTTATCCGCCAAACCTCGCTACCTCTCCATTTTTTACTGTAATTAGACACATTTGACCACCAACTCGCCAAAAACGAATGTACTAAAAAATCTATTTGTCCGCTCGCGTCAATCTCCGCCCCCACCTCGTTATTTTTGCCTCGCTACCTTTTAGGTGGCGGGCAAGGTACAAAACAATAGGAAAGACAATCTAGACGCCAGTCTAGACATATATAAAAGGCAGTAATATCAGCATTGTACTTACATTGTTCATTTCAGCAGCTATGGAGAGAATTCTGTTTTTGTTTATTCTCCGTGTGATGCAAATCCGGGCTAGAAGACAGAATACTGGAAATGTAGCTAATCCTATCGTTAGAAGAAGGAGAGTTTGTGTCCCCCGTGTATTCCTTCCACGGGCTGGTTTGCACGGCCTTTCTGACCGAGAGATCATACAAAGATTCCGGCTTGATCGTGAATCGATATTACACCTGTATCGAGAGATTGAAGATCATTTGGAGCCGATGACTGCTCGTTCACAAGCTATTCCGGGACTTCTGAAACTATTAGCTGCATTGCATTTTTTTGCAACAGGCTCCTTTCAGGCAGTTTCTAGCGTCATTATTGGAATGAGTCAATCTGCTTTTTCACGCCACTTATCCAAAGTAATAGGGGCTATGATGGTTATTTTTCATCGATATGTTTGTTTGCCATCTACCCCTGAAGAATGGCAATCTATCAAGTCAAATTTCTATAGGATGGCTGGGATGCCCAATGTCCTAGGTGCCATAGACTGTACCCATGTTGCTGTAAGACCACTTCAAGCTCGTGAGGAGATCTATAGGAATAGAAAGCATTTCCATTCCTTGAATGTCCGTTCTAACTTTCCTGGCTCCTGTCATGATTCTTACATTTTAAGGCAGACTGGGTTATACCGGAAGTTCGAGGATGGAAATATGCCTGAAGGATGGCTTCTAGGTAAGCATAACTGACGTCTAATTTGTCTCTCATTTCAATGTACAAAAATTGCGCCCAATTTGTCAACTGTAATCTGTATAGTTTAAATTTGTATTGTATAGTTCTGAATCTTTATAATTATTCTTATATTAATATTTATATTTATTATATCTTCTATTAGGAGATGGAGGGTACTCATGTACAGAATGGCTGTTGACTCCCTATAACAACCCACAGACCAGAAGTCAAGTACGTTTCAATGAAGCTCACCGATCTACCAGGGGGATTATTGAGAGGACTTTCGGTCTTTTGAAAATGCGGTTTCGATATCTTGATCGTTCTGGTGGTGCTATGCAGTATGCACCAGAGAAAGTTGCAAAAATTATATTGGTTTGCTGCATACTGCACAATATAGCAATTAAAAGAGGCTGTCCATTAGAAGATGAAGATCCAATAGATGCTGATGATTTACCAGAAGAAATATGTGTAGAACAAGCTAATAGGCGTGGAAATGCAACAAGGGACATGGTTTCAGAACAATATTTTGAAGATTAAAGTTTCAGTTGATCAATAAAAAACTTTCTTTATTAACTTGTCTCCATTTTTTTTTTGGAACAATAATAAAGTTGTTTAGAAAAGTTGTACATTTATAGGAGCAAAATTCTATTCCCGCGACTACTATGACGTTCATGACACCTTACATGTCACGTGTTAACAATTGGCCAGACAATTCAACTGAAAGTTAAGTACATCAGCTTAGTCGCGGCGCGAGGCGTCAAATTTATCAATATTCCGCCACTGCTCGCGGCGGGCTAGACGTGTCTATTTATTGTGGGATTATTAGTACATAGCAACAGCGGACACTATTTCGCCTGCGGCGAGTAACGGCGAGTTTAGCCGCGCCTAAAATGACGGATGAATTGACGGCTTAGTACATGGAGCCCTTAATGTGCCACTTTTTTGAACAACTGTGATCCGTACAAAACATTGCTTTTATATTTAACTTGGCTCTTTCCATTGCCTAACAAAAACATTAAAAACACGGCCACTATTTTTCTTTTCCTGTGCAGGGGAAATTATAAAGACTTTTAACATGTATATGATCACAGTGTCATTCGAGGTGCTTTCTAGTCCATGTAAATAGAGTTTAATAAAGCACAATAACTACTACATATGAGAGATAGTTTGTATTTTTCATTTATATCATGAGCAAATAGGGTTGCCAGCTGTCTTCCACAAAAATACCGGACACTCTGACAATGACTGGGCACACCCCCACAATTTTTTTTTTATTATTATTAATCCCGCCATCTATAGCTCTTCAAAAGTGAGCAGTCATTCTACACCTTGGCTACCAGTAACAAATACATAATTTTACCTGTGACTGACATGAACACATGCAAACAGAAATTATTTGACCCCCTCCATTGCCCCTTACTTCTAACCGAAATATTTTTCTGTGACCAACTATTGACAGACATAAATGAGCTTCTACAGTGATAATAATCACTGTGTAGAATGTTGTGGGGTGAGAGTTCTAGATTCCGAAGGATACCCTTCAGCCTCTCTGGGTCATTGAGAAAGCAAAATAGTTCAATTACATGAAAAGCTGTCAAATTAAATAATAAAAAGAACATTCCAAAGGTTTACACATTTCAAGGAGAGTAACCATTTAACTGAATATCCTTTTTTTTAAAAAAAATACAACACGCATTTCCCTTTATGGCTTTGGATTTGTTATATAGAGTGATCAAGTGTACAGAACACTGGGATAAAAAGCAGTGACTTGCAGCTGCTAACTTTTCTTTTAGAACATGGCTTTTAAAGGGACATGAAACACTAAATTTTTCTTTCATGATTTAGGTAGAACATACACTTTTAAATAGCTTTCCAGTTTGCTTCTATTATCTAATTTACTTCATTCTCTTGGTATCATTTGTTGAAGTAGCAGCAATGCACTACTGGTTGCTGACTGAACACATGGGTGAGCCAATGACAATCATTATATATATATATGCAGCCACCAATCAGCAGCTAGAACCTATGTTGTTTGCTACTCCTGAGCTTACCTAGATAAACCTTTCAGCAAAGTATAACAATAGAAGGAAGAAAATTAAATAAAAGTAAAGTGTAAAGATGTGTAACATTGTATGTTCTGTCTAAATCACAAGTCTAATTATTACTTTACTGTCCCTTTAATTAATATCTTTATATATTGTTTGATGGAAAATAGAAGGCTGGCAGCTTTTTACTAGATCATTTAAGATAATTATTGTTTATAGGATTGATAGCAGTGTACTCCTAAAGAGTCTTGCAATACTTTATTAACCCATGTATTAAAAATCATATTGCACTGTTCAGTCAGTTGCAGCTACCTCACAGTCCATTAATTTGAACTGTAAAGTCTAAAATGAAAGTATGTCTCTTTAAATACACTTTATTCACACTCATCTAATTCCCCAGCATTCTTCTAAAAGTTGTAAAGGAAAGGACTGAGAATTAAAACTAGTACTGGGATGCAGTTTCTTAATGTGATTCTTAAGAACTGTCACTAGAACCAAATAGCATAGATGCAGCTAGACATACTGTTAAACATCCTTTACAGTAATGTTGGAATGGTTCCCCTGTATATGATTTTATTTTTTTCCATTAAAAATTAACAAAAATCAAAGTGATAATTTGCTGCTCCATGTACATACCTTACATGCTGTTCACACAGCCCCTCTCTGCTACACAACCTGATCTGTGTTTGATTGCAAGTGGCTGGCAGTGTAAAGTGCAATCAGAACTCGGCTTCTTCACCTAACTAGCATCTCTTCTGCTACGTGTGACACCTAGCGGCAGCTTTTGGAACTGCAATGTCAACTTAATAAAAAAAAAAAAGTGTCCGTTTTTTTTCTTCAGATTTTAACGGACAGCTGGTGAAAAAAACTGACTGTCCGGTCAGATACCGGACACCTGACAACCCTATCAGCAAATGTTTCTGTGTTTAGCTTCCTGATTTTTTACTGTATATATTTACATGAGACAATACACAAAGAAAGTGAGTGTTGAATAATGAATATTAAGGACTCTTTACTAAATGGTAATGTTGCTTTATCATTGCTAATATATAGTAAAGTACTATTTAGTAACATGATAAAGCTTTTCAAGATTGTCGGCTAGATTACGAGTTTTGCGTTAGAGGTTATGCGGTGCTAACGAGCAGTTTTCCCTCACTGCTCACTTACCTACAGCGCTGGTATTACGAGTTTTCAGAAACTCATCATTAAAAGACAAGAAGCGAGTGGTGAGCAAAATTTTGCTCCAAATCTCACTCCAATACCAGCGCTGCTCGTGCACGATTTCCCCATAGAAATCAACAGGGAGAGCCGGCTGAAACCAAGTCTAACACCTGCAAAAAAGCAGCGTATAACTCACTAACGCAGCCCCATTGATTCCTATGGGGAAATAAAATGTATGTCTACACCTAACACCCTAACATGAACACCGAGTCTAAACACCCCTAATCTTACACTTATTAACCCCTAATCTGCCGCCCCTGACATCGCCGACACCTACATTAATAATTATTAACCCCTAATCTGCCGCCACCTACATTATACTTATGAACCCCTAATCTGCTGCCCCCAACATCGCCGAACCCTACATTATATTTATTAACCCCTACTCTGCCGCCCCCAATGTCACCACCACTATAATAAACATATTAACCCCTAAACCGCCGCACTCTCGCCTCGCAAACATTAGTTAAATATTATTAACCCCTAATCTGCCGGCCCCAAAATCGCCGCCACTATATTAAAGTTATTAACCCCTAAACCTAACACCCCCTAACTTAAATATAATTAAAAGAAATCGAAATAAATATTCCTATCATTAACTAAATTATTCCTATTTAAAAATAAATACTTACCTATAAAATAAACCCTAAGCTAGCTACAATATAACTAATAATTACATTGTAGCTATCTTAGGATTTATTTTTTATTTAACAGGCAAGTTTGTATTTATTTTAACTAGGTAGAATAGTTACTAAATAGTTATTAACTATTTAATAACTACCTAGCTAAAATAAATACAAAAGTACCTGTAAAATAAAACCTAACCTAAGTTACAATTACACCTAACACTACACTATAATTAAATTAATTCCCTAAATTAAATACAATTAAATACAATTAAATAAAATTAGCTAAAGTACAAAAACAAACAAACACTAAATTGCATCAGCCAATAGGATTTTTTCTACCTTAATTCCGATTGGCTGATAGAATTCTATCAGCCAATCGGAATTGAAGGGATGCCATCTTGGATGACGTCATTTAAAGGAACCTTCATTCAGTGTTAGCCGTCAGATGAAGAGGATGCTCCGTGTCGGATGTCTTGAAGATGGACCTGCTCCGTGCCGGATGGATGAAGACTTCTGCCCATCTGGAGGAACACTTTGCCCGGCTTGGATGAAGACTTCTCCCGGCTTCGTTGAGGACTTCAGCCCGGTTGGATGAAGACTTCTCCCAGTAAGGTGATCTTCAAGGGGTTAGTGTTAGGTTTTTTTTAAGGGGGTATTGGGTGGGTTTTAGAGTAGGGTTGGTTGTGTGGGTGGTGGGTTTTAATGTTGGAGGGGGATTTGTAATTTTTTTTACAGGTAAAAGAGCTTATTACTTTGGGGCAATGCCCCGCAAAAGGCCCTTTTAAGGGCTATTTGTAATTTAGTGTAGGGTAGGGCTTTTTTTTATTTTGGGGGGGCTTTTTTATTTTGTTAGGGGGATTAGATTAGGTAGGTGTAATTAGTTTAAAAATCTTGTAATTTGTCCTAGAAATTCAATTTCCTTTAGACCCCTTGATTTGGGTGTTGTGTAAAACCCCCAAAATAAGACATAAACCTCACAAACATTTATTTAATATACTGTCAAATAGTGTTAAGTTCATAATTGTAAAGAACTGGAAAAGTAAAATGGCCCCAACTCTCGACATGTGGTCACGCAAAGTTTCAGGATTTCTGGAACTGGAAGAATATTTTTATATTAAAAATAATAAAATGGATGTGTATGCGGAAATGATGGCCACTTGGGAATCTTATATTAAGCGAGACAACCATAACCTAGCTAATCCATCACTATAGTATTTAGATATAGCTTTGATCCCGACGGTTGGATGCGTCATGAACTGAATTAGGCATTGGAGCAAGCCCTTAAACTCTCTTTCCTCCTCTCCTCTCCTCTCCCAAACTCTTTTCCTTCTCTTTTTCTTCTTACCCTCATAGATACTTCATATTATATGTAAATAGACAAAAAAAAAAAGGGTATTCTTAATATATTCTATGTTTTTGGAAAAATTGTACTGGCTTTGTGTTTCATAAAGGAGCTGCGTCTCCCAAATATATTGTAAATCATTCTTTGCTTTTTCAAATTAAGTCGGTATTTAAAAAAAAAAATCAAAAATCTTGTAATTTGTTCATTATTTTCTGTAATTTAGTGTTTGTTTTTTTGGTACTTTAGCTAATTTTATTTAATTGTATTTAATTGTATTTAATTTAGGGAATTAATTTAATTATAGTGTAGTGTTAGGTGTAATTGTAACTTAGGTTAGGTTTTATTTTACAGGTACTTTTGTATTTATTTTAGCTAGGTAGTTATTAAATAGTTAATAACTATTTAGTAACTATTCTACCTAGTTAAAAAAAATACAAACTTGCCTGTAAAATAAAAATAAACCCTAAGCTAGCTACAATGTAACTATTAGCTAGCTTAGCTAGCTTAGGGTTGATTCTATAGGTACATATTTAGTTTTAAATAGGAATAATTTAGTTAATGATAGGAAAATTTATTTCGATTTCTTTTAATTATATTTAAGTTAGGGGGTGTTAGGGTTAGACTTAGGTTTAGGGGTTAATAACGCTAGTATAGTGGCGGCGATGTTGGGGACGGCAGATTAGGGGTTAATAATATTTAACTAATGTTTGCGAGGCGAGAGTGTGGCGGTTTAGGGGTTAATATTTTTATTATAGTGGCGGCGATGTCCGGTTCGGCAGATTAGGGGTTAAACATTTTTTTTTAAGTATTTGCAATGCGGGAGGGCTTCAGTTAATAGGTAGTAGGGGTTAATAGGTAGTTTATGGGTGTTAGTGTACTTTTTAGCACTTTAGTTAAGAGTTTTATGCTACGGCGTTGTAGTGTATAACTCTTAAATACTGACTTTAAAATGTGGTACCATTCTTGACAGGAGAGGGTCTACTGCTCACTTTTTGGCAGACTCGTAATACCTGCGCTATACAAGTTCCATTGCAAAAATAGGATACGCAATTTAAGTAAGTGGATTTGCAGTATTTCCAAGTCTGGCCAAAAAAGTGAGGGGTGAGCCTGTACCTTCAAGACTCGTAATACAGCGGGCATTAAAAAGCAGCGTTAGGACCTCTTAACGCTGCTTTTTAAGCCTAACGCACAACTCGTAATCTAGCCGTGTGTTTTATTGACAACATTTAATTTAAACTGAAAACATCAGTAATACTGTATATTCATCTTTTGATCAATAGAATAGAATATTAAACTTCTTTAATAGATTTAAATAAGAATAATCACATTTTTGGATCTGAGACTACAGCAATGAATTATAGGTTCCTTGACATCCTCTAATACTAATTTCTAGCCTGATGTGTAAACTGTGATTTTAACAATGTCAAATTGCCACGGACAGTTTAAATTGTTCCATAAAATATGACTTTGGATCTGGTTGGAGGAAGCAAAATTCATATTGATAATTTCCCCAGGGTGGATACAATAGCTTATTCTGGGATTGACTTTGGATTCTCATTGCATATTATCCCTCAGGTCTATATGGTTTGGTCCCAAGGATTCTATTTATAACTATATCTCCATATCACTACAGCCTAATTTGTTCTGTGACTTCTCTATCTCACACGTAAATGTATAATGTAAATTATTTTCTTCTTAATACCTTCATCTTTCTAGCGCTGCGGGATCTGTTGGCGCTCTACAAATAACCGATAATAATAATAATAATAATCTTTCAATTGTTTTAGCATTTGAATGCCAACATGAATTTAGATGCAACACAGTATTCAACTCCTGACTGCCAGCAACTACATACCTTGGAATCCGAAGCGCTTCCAGCAGGTATTCCTAATAATAGTCAGGTGTTGGTTGCTATAAAATTACACTCTCACAAGACCTCACAAGAATATCATTTAGATGTAGCATAAAAAAGTCTGAACTTCAAGTGAGCAGTAGATTTTTTTTCTGACAAATTTCAAAGTTACGTTTGTTTCCACTCCTACTCTTTCATGTGACAGTCATCAGCCAACCACAAATGCCTATACTGTACATATATTCTGTGTCTTGCACATGCTAAAGTAGGAGCTGCTGGCTCAAAAAGTCTAAATATAAAAAGACTGTGCACATTTTGTTAATGGAAGTAAATAAGTAAGCTGTTTAAAATTAAATGCTATATCTGTAGCACATAAGAATTGCTTCAGGGGATGCAAGGAAATAGGATCCTATACACATATGTGGTGTTCAAAAGCTGAGAAAATCTGGACACAAACCAATAAACTATTGAGTGATGTTTTAGATAGACAAATCACTTTAAATAGAGAACCGGCTCTACTACACTTCCCGATTAAGGATCTCTCTAAAGCAAGGTTAAAATTTATAGAAATTGTTTGTACAGCGGTTAAAACCACTATAGCAAGGTATTGGAAAACCTCAGTTCCAAGTTATAATTTAATTTTAACCCCTTAAGGACCAGTGAAGAACCCTGTATGTCGCTGGCCTTTTTTTGGGACTTATTTTATAGCGCGGTCTTGCCACCAGTGTTGAGACTGCTCTATTCCACAAAGCCTGCTGGAGGGAGGGCATTAATAGCGTGTTCTTGCTAGACTTGTGCTATTATGTCCTGAAAAAACCCTTAACGACCAGTGACATACAGGATACATTGTGGTCATTAAGGGGTTAAATAAAGTCTGATACTATTATCAAATGGCGGAAGTCTCTTCTACCTTGCTTAATGCTAGAGAGGAGTTTGTGCGGGTATGGGAAGACTGGATAGTTTGGCAAGATAAACTAAGGATGCAAAACAGAAAGAGTCTACGTCTGGAGGCAGACAGAGGCTTGATGCGAGTGGGGAATACTAATCCTGACCAGAGATGACTCATACACTATTTTATTAGATCGTGACTAATATTGACCAATAACCCTATCCTACTCTGATTCCTATCTTCTCTTCTTTTCTTGCTTTTCTATGCCTTTCCTTCTTCCTAAGATATATTTAGGAGAAAAAAACAAACTTTATTTGTTTTGAAATCAACTGTGATTTCTCCCGAACATGACTGGTTTTTATTGTTATATTGTTGATTGAAAAAGTGCTTAGAGATTAAGAGAGGAACCTGTATAGATAAAGCCACTTAAAGGTAATTGTAAGTCATTTTTATTCAATTGTACTCTCATTGAAAACATGTTTCATTGATCATTGCATGCTGTAAGTTATGTAATGATTGATTTCAATAAATAAAAATATTTCGGAAAAAAAATAATTAAATGCTATATCTGAATAATGAAAATTTAATTTTGAGTTTAGTATCACACTTAACAGCTCATGCCAAGATCAGTGTTAAAAGAGCATGTGATTAAAGGGACAGGAAACCTAATTTTTTTCTTTCATGGTTTAGAAAGAGTATGCAATTTTAAACAACTTTCTAATTTACTTCATTTATCTAATTTGCTTCATTCTCTTGATATTCTTTGCTGAAAAGCATATCTAGATATGCTCAGTAGCTGCTGATTGGTGGCTGCACATAGATGCCTTATGTGATTGGCTCACCTATGTGCATTGCTATTTCTTTAACAAAGGATATCTAAAATATGAAGCAAATTAGATAACAGAAGTAAATTGAAATGTTGTTTGAAATTGCATTCTCTACCTGAGTCATGAAATACAATTTTTGGTTTTAGTGTCCCTATAAATAAAATAGCCAACCATGAACAGATGCTGTAATCACATGTTTTTTTCCTTTTATAGATATACTGTATTTTTTAGGGTCCATTATTGCATTATTACATTATCAGTTATTTTTTACCTACTTTCTTTACCATGCAGAATAGGTCATGGAAGCAACAGCTGGACTGCAGTACAAATCGCTAGAGGCAGCTGTGATTTTGATGCTTTGAAATTTTAGATTTAAGAGAGTATGTTTAAATTGTCAGTTTAACTATAAATTATTCATATAATAACCTAATAACGTAATCTAGCCGTGTGTTTTATTGACAACATTTAATTTAAACTGAAAACATCAGTAATACTGTATATTCATCTTTTGATCAATAGAATAGAATATTAAACTTCTTTAATAGATTTAAATAAGATTAATCACATTTTTGGATCTGAGACTACAGCAATGAATTATAGGTTCCTTGACATCCTCTAATACTAATTTCTAGCCTGATGTGTAAACTGGGATTTTAACAATGTCAAATTGCCACGGTCAGTTTAAATTATTCCATAAAATATGACTTTGGATCTGGTTGGAGGAAGCAAAATTCATATTGATAATTTCCCCAGGGTGGATACAATAGCTTATTCTGGGATTGACTTTGGATTCTCATTGCATATTATCCCTCAGGTCTATATGGTTTGGTCCCAAGGATTCTTTTTATAACTATATCTCCATATCACTACAGCCTAATTTGTTCTGTGACTTCTCTATCTCACACGTAAATGTATAATGTAAATTATTTTCTTCTTAATACCTTCATCTTTTAGCGCTGCGGGATCTGTTGGCGCTCTACAAATAACCGATAATAATAATAATCTTTCAATTGTTTTAGCATTTGAATGCCAACATGAATTTAGATTCAACACAGTATTCAACTCCTGACTGCCAGCAACTACATACCTTGGAATCAGAAGCGCTTCCAGCAGGTATTCCTAATAATAGTCAGGTGTTGGTTGCTATAAGATTACACTCTCACAAGACCTCACAAGAATATCATTTAGATGTAGCATAAAAAAGTCTGAACTTCAAGTGAGTAGTAGATTTTTTTTCTGACAAATTTCAAAGTTACGTTTGTTTCCACTCCTACTCTTTCATGTGACTGTCATCAGCCAACCACAAATGCCTATACTGTACATATATTCTGTGTCTTGCACATGCTAAAGTAGGAGCTGCTGGCTCAAAAAGTCTAAATATAAAAAGACTGTGCACATTTTGTTAATGGAAGTAAATAAGTAAGCTGTTTAAAATTAAATGCTATATCTGTAGCACATAAGAATTGCTTCAGGGGATGCGAGGAAATAGGATCCTATACACATATGTGGTGTTCAAAAGCTGAGAAAATCTGGACACAAACCAATAAACTATTGAGTGATGTTTTAGATAGACAAATCACTTTAAATAGAGAACCGGCTCTACTACACTTCCCGATTAAGGATCTCTCTAAAGCAAGGTTAAAATTTATAGGAATTGTTTGTACAGCAGTTAAAACCACTATAGTAAGGTATTGGAAAACCTCAGTTCCAAGTTATAATTTAATTTTAAATAAAGTCTGATACTATTATCAAATGGCGGAAGTCTCTTCTACCTTGCTTAATGCTAGAGAAGAGTTTGTGCGGGTATGGGAAGACTGGATAGTTTGGCAAGATAAACTAAGGATGCAAAACAGAAAGAGTCTACGTCTGGAGGCAGACAGAGGCTTGATGCGAGTGGGGAATAATAATCCTGACCAGAGGTGACTCATACACTATTTTATTAGATCGTTACTAATATTGACCAATAACCCTATCCTACTCGGATTCCTATCTTCTCTTCTTTTCTATACCTTTCCTTCTTCCTAAGATATATTTAGGAGAAAAAAACAAACTTTATTTGTTTTGAAATCAACTGGGATTTCTCCCGAACATGACTGGTTTTTATTGTTATATTGTTGATTGAAAAAGTGCTTAGAGATTAAGAGAGGAACCTGTATAGATAAAGCCACTTAAAGGTAATTGTAAGTCATTTTTATTCAATTGTACTCTCATTGAAAACATGTTTCATTGATCATTGCATGCTGTAAGTTATGTCATGATTGATTTCAATAAATAAAAATATTTCGGAAAAAAAATAAATTAAATGCTATATCTGAATAATGAAAATTTAATTTTGAGTTTAGTATCACACTTAACAGCTCATGCCAAGATCAGTGTTAAAAGAGCATGTGATTAAAGGGACAGGAAACCTAATTTTTTTCTTTCATGGTTTAGAAAGAGTATGCAATTTTAAACAACTTTCTAATTTACTTCTTTTATCTAATTTGCTTCATTCTCTTGATATTCTTTGCTGAAAAGCATATCTAGATATGCTCAGTAGCTGCTGATTGGTGGCTGTACATAGATGCCTTATGTGATTGGCTCACCTATGTGCATTGCTATTTCTTTAACAAAGGATATCTAAAATATGAAGCAAATTGGATAACAGAAGTAAATTGAAATGTTGTTTGAAATTGCATTCTCTACAATTTTTGGTTTTAGTGTCCCTATAAATAAAATAGCCAACCATGAACAGATGCTGTAATCACATGTTTTTTTTCCTTTTATAGATATACTGTATTTTTTAGGGTCCATTATTGCATGATTACATTATCAGTTATTTTTTACCTACTTTCTTTACCATGCAGAATAGGTCATGGAAGCAACAGCTGGACTGCAGTACAAATCGCTAGAGGCAGCTGTGATTTTGATGCTTTGAAATTTTAGATTTAAGAGAGTATGTTTAAATTGTCAGTTTAACTATAAATTATTCATATAATAACCTAATTGTTGTTTTTTTTAAAAAAAAACATACAGTAGGTTGATACACTTAGGGCTAGATTACGAGTTGAGCACAAACTTTGAGCAATGAGGGGTATATCGCAAAGGTTTGTTCAAATCAGCCAATAGGATTTCAGTAGCTCTCATCCTATTGGCTGATTTGAATTTGAAGAATCAAATCAGCCAATAGGAATTCAAGGGATGCCATCTTTAATCGCGTACCTTGAATTCACTATTCAGTGTACGGCGGAGATCATACGAAGAGTATCCTCCACGCTCCATGGCTCCGCAGTCGCTGGTCTTCAGTTCCAGGGTCATCGGTCTTCAGCTCCGCCCTCCACTCGGCACCGGCTTGTTCCTGGAAGAAGAAGAGGTCGCCGCTTGAAAGAAGACTTCACCGTCTGGAAAAGGACCTTCTCCGTCGGACTTCAGCAACCGTGAGTAGCAACCTGGGGGTTTTTTTTTGTGGGGGGGGGGGGGGTTGTTTTATTTAGATTAGGGATGGATACTTTTTAAAAGAGCTAACTGCCCTTTTAAGGACAATGCCCATACAAATGCCCTTTTCAGGGCAATGGGTAGTTTAGGTTCTTTAGTGTTAGGTTTATTTATTTGGGGGGGTTTGGTAGGTGGTGAGTTTTACTTTTAGGGGAGAATTAGAATTTTTTGTAACTGCAAAATAGCTGTTTAACTTAGGGCAATGCCCTGCAAAACGCCCTTTTAAGGGCTATTGGTAGTTTAGCATTAGGTTAGAGGGGGTTTATTTTTTATTTTCATAGGGATTAGGTTTCATTTTTTATTTTTGATAATTTGTTTATTATTTTATGTAATGTTAGATTTTTTTATTTTCTGTAATTTTAGTTTAATTTAAACTTATTTTTTTTATTTTTAAAGTAATGTTAGTTTTTTAATTTTGTTTGTAATTTTGTATTTTTAATTTAGGTTATTGGGTTTAATTTAGGGGATGTTAGGTTAGGGGGCTTAGTAATTTAATTAGTTATTTGCATTGTGGGTTTTGCGGTTTACGGGTTAATAGGTTAGTAGGTTAATTATGTTTATTCCAATGTGGGGGTTTGTGGTTTAGGGGTTAATAGGTTAATTAGGTTTATTGTGATGTGGGGGGTTAATGGTTAATAGGGTAATTAGGTTTATTGTGATGTGGGGGTTTTGCGGTTTAGGGGTTAATAGGGTAATTAGGTTTATTGCGATGTGGGGGGTTTGCGGTTTAGGGGTTAATAGGTTAATTAGGTTTATTACAATGTGGGTTGTTTGCGGTTTAGGGGTTAATAGGGTAATTAGGTTTATTGCGATGTGGGGGTTTTCGCGGTTTAGGGGTTAATAAGGTATTTAGGTTTATTGCGATGTGGGTGGTTGACGATTAAGGGATTAATATTTTATGTTATTTGCGGATTAGGGGTTAATTACTTTATTATTTTGCGATGTGTGGGTTTGCGGTTTGGGTGTTAATACTTTGTGTGGAAGGTTAGTTTTTTTTGTTTTTTTATACTTCGTGTGTGCGGTTGCGTTTTTTTTTTTTTTTTAATGCCTTCACTGCATCCCGGTGGATTCCGAAAATGGCAGGGTGGTGAAAGAACCCACCTGCGGTGCATTTTTTCACCACCCTGCCATTTTTGGAATCCACCTGGATGCAGCTTTGCTACATCCAGGTGAATTCTTTTGGCTGCGTGCGCAGCCAACATTCTGTTGACTGCCTCGCGCTGCAACATTCCTTTGAGGATGCGTTTGCAACTGCCGACGGCGACAGACATTACAAACGCAATTATAGTATAGATATACTATTTGGTAACATGATAAAGCTTTTCAAGATTGTGTTTCATTGACAACATTTCATTTAAACTGAAAACGTCAGTAATACTGTATATTCATCTTTTGATCAATAGAAAGCTCGGATGCATATTAAACTTCTTTTTTAATAGATTTAAATAAGAATAATCACATTTTTGGATCTGAGACTACAGCAATGAATTATAGGTTCCTTGATATCCTCTAATACTAATTTCTAGCCTGATGTGTAAACTGTGATTTAAACAATGTCAAATTGCCACGGACAGTTTAAATTGTTCCATAAAATATGACTTTGGATCTGGTTGGAGGAAGCACAATTCATATTGATAATTTCCCCAGGGTGGATACAATAGCTTATTCTGGGATTGACTTTGGATTCTCATTGCATATTATCCCTCAGGTCTATATGGTTTGGTCCCAAGGTTTCTATTTATAACTATATCTCCATATCACTACAGCCTAATTTGTTCTGTGACTTCTCTATCTCACACGTAAATGTATAATGTAAATTATTTTCTTCTTAATACCTTCATCTTTCTAGCGCTGCGGGATCTGTTGGCGCTCTACAAATAACCGATAATAACAATAATAATCTTTCAATTGTTTTAGCATTTGAATGCCAACATGAATTTAGATGCAACATAGTATTCAACTCCTGACTGCCATCAACTACATACCTTGGAAACAGAAGCGCTTCCAGCAGGTATTCCTAATAATAGTCAGGTGTTGGTTGCTATAAGATTACACTCTCACAAGACCTCACAAGAATATCATTTAGATGTAGCATAAAAAAGTCTGAACTTCAAGTGAGTGACAAATTTCAAAGTTACATTTGTTTCCACTCCTACTCTTTCATGTGACAGTCATCAGCCAACCACAAATGCCTATACTGTACATATATTCTGTGTCTTGCACATGCTAAAGTAGGAGCTGCTGGCTCAAAAAGTCTAAATATAAAAAGACTGTGCACATTTTGTTAATGGAAATATGGAAGTAAATAGGAAAGCTGTTTAAAATGAAATGCTATATCTGAATAATGAAAGTTTAATTTTGAGTTTAGTTTCACACTTAACAGCTCATGCCAAGATCAGTATTAAAAGAGCATGTGATTAAATAAAATAGCCAACCACGAACAGATGCTGTAATCACATGTTTTTTTCCTTTTATATTATTACTGTATTTTTAGGGTCCATTATTGCATTATTACATTATCAGTTTTGTTTTTTTACCTACTTTCTTTACCATGCGGAGTAGGTCATGGAAGCAACAGCTGGACCACAGTACAAATCGCTAGCGGCAGCTGTGATTTTGATGCTTTGAAATTTTAGATTTAAGAGAGTATGTTTAAATTGTCAGTTTAACTATAAATTATTCATAAAATAAACTAATTGTTGTTTTTTTTAAAACATACAGTAGGTTGATACACTTAGGGCTAGATTACGAGTTGAGCACAAACGTTTGCGCCTGAGCAATAAGGGGTATATTGCAAAGGTTTGTTCAAATCAGCCAATAGGATTTCAGTAGCTCTCGTCCTATTGGCTGATTTGAATTTGAAGAATCAAATCAGCCAATAGGAATTCAAGGGATGCCATCTTTAATCGTGTACCTTGAATTCACTATTCAGTGTACGGCGGAGATCGTACGAAGAGGATCCTCCACGCTCCATGGCTCCGCAGTCGCTGGTCTTCAATTCCAGGGTCTCCGGTCTTCAGCTTTGGGGTCATCGGTCTTCAGCTCTGCCCTAAGCTCCACGTCGGTTTGTTCCTGGAAGAAGAAATAAGAGGTTGCCGCTTGAAAGAAGACTTCACCGCCTGGAACAGGACCTTCTCCGCCGTAAGTACCAACCTGGGGGTTAGACTTAGATTTTTTGAAATTTTTTGAGGGGGTTTGTTTTATTTAGATTAGGGATGGGCACTTCTTAATAGAGCTAAATGCCCTTTTAAAGGGCAGCAAAAGAGCTAAATGCCCTTTTAAGGGCAAAAAAAGCCCCATACACAGGTTTTTTAGTGTTAGGTTTATTTATTTAGGGGGGTTTGGTAGGTGGTGGGTTTTACTTTTAGGGGGGACTTAGAATTTTTTGTAACTGCAAAAGAAGTGTTTAACTTAGGGGGCAATGCCCTGCTAAAAGCCCTATTAAGGGCTATTGGTAGTTTAGCATTAGATTAGGGAGTCTTTATTTATTTTCATAGGGATTAGGTTTAATTTTTTATTTTTGATAATTTGTTTATTATTTTCTGTAATGTTACATTTCTTTATTTTCTGAAATTTTAGTTTAATTTAAACTTAATTTTTTTATTTTTAAAGAAATGTTAGTTTTTTTTTAATTTTGTTTGTAATTTTGTATTTTTAATTTATGTAATTGGGTTTAATTTAGGGGGTGTTAGGTAAAGGGGCTTAGTAATTTAATTAGTTATTTGCGTTGTGGCGGTTTATGGGGTTAATAGGGTAATTAGGTTTATTGCAATGTTGGGGTTTTGCGGTTTAGGGGTTAATAGGTTAATTATGTTTATTGCGATGTGGGGGTTTGCGGTTTAGGGGTTAATAGGTTAATTAGGTTTATTGTGATGTGGGGGTTTAGGGGTTAATAGGGTAATAGGGTAATTAGGTTTATTGTGATGTGGAGGTTTCGCGGTTTAGGGGTTAATAGGGTAATTAGGTTTATTGCGATGTGGGGGGTTTGCGGTTTAGAGGTTTATAGGTTAATTAGGTTTATTGCAATGTGGGGGTTTTGCGGTTTAGGGGTTAATAGGGTAATTAGGTTTATTGCGATGTGGGTGGTTAATGGTTAAGGGATTAATATGTTATGTTATTTGCGGATTAGGGGTTAATTACTTTGTTATTTTGCGATGTGTGGGTTTGCGGTTTGGGTGTTAATACTTTGTGTGGGAGGTTAGTTTTTTTATACTTTGTGTGGGCGGTTGCGTGTATTTTTTTTTAATGCTCCGTTTGCCTTTGCTGCATTCCAGTGGATTCCGAAAATGGCAGGGTGGTGAAAGAACCCACCTGCGGTGCATTTTTTCACCACCCTGCCATTTTCGGAATCCACCTGGATGCAGCTTCGCTACATCCAAGTGAGTTCTTTTGGCTGAGTGCGCAGCCAACATCCTGTTGGCTGCTTCACGCTGCCAACATTCATTTGAGGATGCGTGTGCCACTACTGACGGCGACGGACATTACAAACGCAATTATAGTATAGATACTATTTGGTAACATGATAAAGCTTTTCAAGATTGTGTTTAATTGACATTTCATTTAAACTGAAAACGTCAGTAATACTGTATATTCATCTTTTGATCAATAGAAAGCTTGGATGCATATTAAACTTCTTTTTTAATAGATTTAAATAAGAATAATCACATTTTTGGATCTGAGACTACAGCAATGAATTATAGGTTCCTTGACATCATCTAATACTAATTTCTAGCCTGATGTGTAAACTGGGATTTTAACAATGTCAAATTGCCACGGACAGTTTAAATTGTTCCTTAAAATATGACTTTGGATCTGGTTGAAGGAAGCACAATTCATATTGATAATTTCCCCAGGGTGGATACAATAGCTTATTCTGGGATTGACTTTGGATTCTCATTGCATATTATCCCTCAGGTCTATATAGTTTGGTCCCAAGGATTCTATTTATAACTATATCTCCATATCACTACAGCCTAATTTGTTCTGTGACTTCTCTATCTCACACGTAAATGTATAATGTAAATTATTTTCTTCTTAATACCTTCATCTTTCTAGCGCTGTGGAATCTGTTGGCGCTCTACAAATAACCAATTATAATAATAATAATAATCTTTCAAATGTTTTAGCATGAATTTAGATGCAACATAGTATTCAATTCCTGACTGCCAGCAACTACATACCTTGGAATCAGAAGCGCTTCCAGCAGGTATTCCTAATAATAGTCAGGTGTTGGTTGCTATAAGATTACACTCTCACAAGACCTCACAAGAATATCATTTAGATGTAGCATAACTGAGATACATGTCAAAAATAGGGGGAAAACATCCAGATGATATTACTAGTCTTTATGGGGGGAGTAATGATCTGAAGAGACCCTTCTGGTATGCAAAGTATAAAAACAAAGAAATGTGAAAGGAAGTTATGCAGTGAAAGGGGCATATTCAAAGGTTCGGCTAATTCTGCTTCTCAATGGAAAAAAATAAAAAATAAACAAGCAAAAAGAATGCTCACATAGAAGTTAAAGGACCAGTAAATACAGAAGATTTGCATAATCAACAAATGCATAACAAGATAATGCAATAGAACTTAGTCTGAACTTCAAGTGAGTAGTACAATTTTTTCTGATACATTTCAAAGTTACATTTGTTTCCACTCCTACTCTTTCATGTGACAGTCATCAGTCATCAGCCAACCACAAATGCATATACTGTACATATATTCTGTGTATTCTTGCACATGCTCAGTAGGAGCTGGTGGCTCAAAAAGTCTAAATATAAAAAGACTGTGCACATTTTGTTAATGGAAGTAAATAGGAAAGCTGTTTAAAATTAAATGCTATATCTGAATAATGAAAGTTTAATTTTGAGTTTAGTGTCACACTTAACAGCTCATGCCAAGATCAGTATTAAAAGAGCATGTGATTAAATAAAATAGCCAACCATGAACAGATGCTGTTAGAACATGTTTTTTTCCTTTTATAGATATATTGTATTTTTTAGGGTCCATTATTGCATTATTACATTATTAGTTTTTTTTACCTACTTTCTTTACCATGCGGAGTAGAGTAGGTCATGGAAGCAACAGCTTGACTGCAGTACAAATTTTGATGCTTTGAAACAAAGAGGGCAGAATTTCTTTACGGGCCATAAAGTGCCCTTGACTAGATGTTAAGTGTTAGAGTGATAGCACTTAGTGAGAGAGTTTCATTTTGAATGTTTATAAGAAAGTTGCTATGCTCGTTAGTCTAATAAGTATAATAGACTTCACAGTGGTTAGAAGACCCTTTAAAACTTTGTCAATTCGGTGATGAGGTTTTTTTTTTATTTACAGTTACCTAAGTTCCTACACCTTTCGAACATGCACGAGTAGCTTAAGTGGAGACACTACCAGCATTTGTCCTCTTCCCTGTGTTACTAACTCTTTCAATACCCTTAAATTAGTTTCATGATTTATGATTAAAGTAAAAATGTTTCAGAAATGTTTATAACACCTTATTAAACCATAGAAAAGCGCCCATGAAAGAGCCCTGTGTGTGTACACGTTATGCCTAGGAATCACACTCCTCTCAGTTAATTATTACTAAAGCCGACCTGCTACCAAAAGTAGTAGCAGTCACTTCCCCCCTTTCTCCCCACATTACTCCTCTGAGTCTTCATGGTTTATATTAATGTTTATCATGTTTATATTGTTACATGTTTTGTTTTAACTGTTTTTGTTATTTACCATTCCAGATACACTAATTGCTACCTACCCTCTTCACTTCCCTTCCTTCTCTCTTCCCTTCCTTGGTCCAGTTAGGAAACCAAAATTCAAGCCAATGATGAACATAAGGTGAGTTTACCACTCCTCATAACAAAAACACCCCCTGTGCACACACATACCCTGATATCTCAAATGTATGCATTTTGCAATATAATCTACCAATAAAACTTATTTGCACAACTAACATACCTTATGAATGGGTTCTAATACAATTAAAATAATTACACAGAACGCCAAAGGCTTAAACTCACCAACAAAGTGATCAGTGGTTCTTGCCTGGTTTGAAAAATGGAAGGCTGATGTAGTCTTTGTGCAGGAGACCCACTTCCCATAAGACAACCCGCCTAAATTTTGTAACAAGGATTTCCCTACAGGCTATTTTTCATTCAGCGTAGGAAAAAGAGGAGGTATTGGGATCTTAGTCCATAGATCACTATCACTGCCATTTTAATTACATGCTTTTGAATCAGATATCAATGAAAGGTGGATTATTATCACTGGTCTCATACATAACCGCCCAATAACGCTGGCCAACATTTATGCCCCTAATACTAAACAGGCCAAATTTCTTCAAAAAGTCACCCGCAAAATACTTCAAGTTCAGAAAGGGCCTTTGTTAGCAGGCAATTTTAATATTGCACTTGAGCCAAACCTGAATTGTTTGACAGGTTGCTGCAGTGCCTCTCCCAAAACTCTTGTGGAGATGGATTTCTATATCCAGAACCTTGCCCGGATAGATACATGGAGGGTTAAACACCCAGGACAAAGAAACTATATATTTTTTTCCAACCCTCATAAAAATTACTCAGGTATAGACTATATATTTATAGACCAGCTCACTTATAGTTTAATAGGAGATTCAGACATAGAACCAACCAGTTGGTCGGATCACTCTATGGTAACTATAACCTTGAAGTGGACAGACACACCAGTATCTCCATTTGTGTGGAGGTTAGACAAATCCCTACTAAAGAGTCCCATGTTCACAACACAACTGACAGAAACTATAAAGGAATACTTTACCATTAACAACACACCAGATATCTCCCCTCACACATTATGGGAAGCTCATAAATCCATTATCTGCGGATAATTTATCAAACATAAAGCACTCCTCACAAAACAATATTGGGAAGCATATAAGACCGCGGTACAGAACATTCAAAACATAGAAATTTTAAACAAAATGAACCTATATGATAATGCACTCGCTCTTTAACTGAGACACGCAAGGAATGAGCTAAATCAACTCTTATACAAGGAAGCCCAAAAATAAGCACTCTATCTTGAGAAATCTTACCTAGCTAACTCTAACAAAATTGGACCTTCCTTGGCTAGAACCCTCAAAGCACAGAGACTTAGTTCATATATACACAAACTTATTGATAACTCAAGTAGCGAATCTATAGGTAGCCTACAAATTGTAGACCAGTTCAAGCAATACTACAATAAATTATATTACCTCCCAAAACCGCCCATGGCATCTACACCCCTAGCAACTGAAAAATACATACTGGAGTCCAAGCTCCCCAAATTACCCAAAGACTTGACTAAAGCACTGGATGCCCCATAGACGCCCAGAAAACACTTCAAGCCATCAAATCCCTACAGCTACATAAGTGCCCAGGCCCAGATGGCTTTACTAACCTATACTACAAGCATTTTACACATCTCTTAGTCCCACATCTTACATCTATGAGTCCTGGTCTTAGTACATATTAAAAGCACATATATCGATCATTCCAAAAGCAGATAAAGATTATACTAAAGTAGAAAATTACAGGCCCATATCTCTGCTCAACACTGACCTCAAATTATATGCCAAAGTAATTGCATCACATCTTAATACAATTCTCCCCCAAATCATACACGTCGATCAAATGGATTTATCCTGAAAAGAGAAGCACAGGACAACACTATAAGGGTTACACAACTAATTAAACATGCCAACCAGTCGAAACTGCCATCAATATTAATCTCCCCTGATGCTGAGAAGGCTTTCAACCAATTGGACTGGAACTTTTTAAAACACTGTCTTACAGCTTTCGGTATAGGACCAGTAATGACACAGAGAATATTCAGTTTATATACATGACCCACAGCAAGGGTTAGAGCAAACGGGGAACTATCAGATAGCTTTGAGATCCGAAATGGCATGAGACAGGGTTCTTCACTATCTCTGCTCCTTTTTGCAACCTCAAAGGAGGTTCTAGCCTCCCAAATAAGGAATAATCCTCACATTACTAGCCTTCAATTGGGCCCCAATAATTATAAACTCACCCTTTATGCGGATGATGTGCTAGTTCTACTCACTTCTCCAGCTACAATACTACCACACCTCCAAAGAGAATTTGAAAAATTTGGTGCCCACTCCAATTTCTAAATAAATGCGCTAAAATCTGAAATTCTAAATATTAACATTAAAAAGGGCAATTTCGAAGCCCTGAATTATGAGAAGATGAAGTATCTATGGATCTACTCACCCCCACTAGTGATAAATTATTCAAACATAATTATCTACCCATGTTGCATAAAATAAAGAAATATTTCGATACCTGGCAAAACAAACCGTTGTCCTGGTGTACAGGCAGTCAAAATGACTACTCTGCCTCAAATATTATATATACTCCAGACTGTCCTTATTTACCCATCAATGACATATCTAAATCAATTGCAGTCACAGATTAACTCATTTATATGGGGCAACATCAAACCACGTATCAATAAAAGAGTACTTGTAAAACCCCTGGGAACGGGAGGCATGGGTATACCATCAATACTTCAATATTATATGTCAATTACACTACAAAGAGTGTTTGAATGGCACGATAATACATATACTAAAGCACGGATCACTTTAGACTCCTTCCTCCTAAACGCTCCCACAATAGGTCCACTTTGCTGGATTAAGCATTCTAGCAGACTCACACTCACTAGAACATCTCCATCTTTTGCTCACATATTCAAAACCTGGGATACAATACAAATTAAGATTAAAGGAATATTCTCCCAACACTCCCCAATGACACCGATATCATACAATGCAGAATTTACTGGAAGGATCACCTTTGAAGAGTAATTTCCCAAGGGAATAGCTTACACAATCCTGTTTGTCAGATAAACATTAAATTGTAAACTGAGACCTAGGTCACAAATGTCGAATGTTGCTGATGGGGTCTTTGCCCCTTGGCTTAAGTATGCACAGCTCACACACCTCATAGGGACATCACCTCAAAAATGTATGCTTTTTAGAGAATTAACTAACTTTGAGCGTCTTTGCCTTAATGGGCTGATACCCCTGGGGTCTTTGTCAATTGTGTTGGATACATCTCTTGAATTACCACCCTCCTCTTTTGACTCACCCTGGCAGACATATATGGGGTCCCCCATCTCAAAAGAACAATGGCGAGACATATTCCACAATATGATGAAATCATCTTCCTCTCCTAGAATACCTGAGTAAAACCATAAGATACTATTTCATTGGTATCTTACACCTGAAAGAATCAGACGTATATACCCTAAATCTAATGATTTTTGTTGGAGAGGATGTGGGTCTCCTTGCACAAGGTTTCATATATGGTGGCAATGTCGAAACCTATCCCCCTTTTGGGAGGGGGTTGAGTCTTTTCTAAAAACCACTATGGGAGAATCTTTTATCCTACCCCCAATTACTGCACTCCTCAATTCCAAACCAGGCAAAATGTGCAAAATGAAATGGAAACATTTACTAATTAGTCTAAATAGTGCAAGACAGCTTATAGTGGAAAACACCAAAAATCGCCACATTTAAGAAGTGGATTCTCAAGACATCTGAACTCCTCATGGTAGAAGAATATTCATATTATAAAAATGGAAATTTAACTTTCTTTCAGGATGTCCAGGATGTTTTACTGGGAAACATTAATCCACACTCATACGCAAGATCCAATGTCCGATCATTAGCCCAACTGGACCATGCCTCCCCCTCTCTCCCCCTTTCTTTGACTCCCTCCTCCCTCCTGTTTCCCTCCCCTTTATATATCTAGTCTTCCAAACTCTGATATTCTTTCATTAAGAGGGAACACACTTATTGATTATGAATGGTATTTAATTGTTTTTTATTTTAAATGATGCATCAGTTCTTTAGTTACTAGACCAAATTAACGCATTGTAATGGGAAATGGAAAATACAACTTATACCCACTTCAGCCTTTATTCCAAGAATTTACAAGACTATCAATACCCTGTTTTCAGAGGTCTATAAAGGATAAGTGAATGGACATATAATGAACAATTGAGAATGGGTTGTCTTAAAACATACATACTAACCATGAACGGCTATGTTTATTAATGTATATGATCCAATATAGAAACTGTTATACAAATTATATTGCGCTGTGAATCCTGGTTGTTATATACCACATTGACTACTCTACTAAAATATATTTTTCAATAAAGGTTTAAAAAAAAAAAAAAAGATATGAGATCTCAGGTGTTAGAAAAAAAAAAGGCAGGCAAAGGGATTTAAAGGGACATAAAACTCAATTTGTTTATTTCATTATTTAGATAGAACATAACATGTTAAACAACTTTCTAATTTACTTCTATTATCAAATTTTCTTTGTTTTCTTGTTATTCTTATTTGAATAGCAGTAAGGTAAGCTTATGAGCGTGCACGTGTCTGCAGCATTATATGGCAGCAGTTTTGCAACAATGTTATACATTAGCAGGAGCACTAGATGGCAGCACTATTTCCTGTCATGTAGTGCTTCAGGCACGTGCACACTACCTACCTAGGTATCTCTTCAACACAGAATATCATGAGAACGAAACAAATTTGATAATAGAAGTAAATTAGAAACTTTTTAAAAATTGTATTCTCTATCTGAATCATGAAAGACATTTTTTGGGTTTAATGTCCCTTTAACATTGAGATGCATACATATACATGTCTAAATACTAAATATATACAGTATATATATATATATATATATATATATATATACATACTGTATATATAAGCCAGTTACCAGGCACTCTAACCATTCTAATGTGCTTATGACTTGGGTGCATTCCTTGAGTCCATCATGTACGTCTTTTCATAGAAGGGCACTCACAGGGTTTAAAACATAGAAAATCATATGTTCATATTATGCAGCGGCATCCAGGGCGCACATATATATATATTTATTTATATGCGAGTATAGGTATTTACAGATATTTATACACATATAAACCCAAATACATATGTATAAATATATATATAAGTGCATTGGAGTCCTTTACTGTTAAGTAGATGAAACCCTGTTAAAGCATATTTATGCAATATTCATTTTAATAAAGTGATTAATTGTGTTTTTACTGTAAATATTTCCCATTACAATGTTCTGCACATTACAGAATATGTTCTAAGTATTTTAAAATAGATATTTCAATATATATATATACATATCTATCTATATATATATATATATATATATATAAATATATATATATATATATATACAGTATGTATATATATCTGTATATATCTATACATATATATATATATACAGTATATATATATATATATATATATATATATATCTGTATACCTATATATATATATATATAAATATAGACAGTGTGCACTCCTGATAGCCATATGCAAAGACCTGGGTGCACTCCAAAGGAATTTCATCCACAAACGATATTCACTTTATTGTCAATAATAAAGTGAAATATATATATATAGGTATAGATATATATTGTACCAAAATAAACATCAGGTATATGTAGAAATATTTATGTATGAATAAATAGAAGATATTCTTCTATGTAAAGAACTCTGGAATATGAAATATTAATATTTTGATGTCGGGTTAAAGCAAAGGAGAATATGAGATTGATCGTGTTTGCGCAAGAGTGGGGGTTTTTCCCACTTTTTTTCTCTCATTTAACTTCTAAAGGGGAATACGTGAACTTCAGGTTTTTGCACTTGTCGGGTTACCGCAAAAGTAAAAATAGTTTACTTTCAACTCGTAATACAAGCGCAACCTGACAAGCACAAAAATCTTTCTTCATGCGCAATTAACGCTTAAGCGGGAGCTTTAATATTTGCGCCACACTCGTAATCTGGCCCTTCATTTTTAGTATATGTATATATATATATATATATATATATATATATATATACACAGTATATATATATATATATATATATATATATATATATATATATATATCTATATCTATCATAAACACATATACAAACTCTATTTTATCATTATACCATTATTATAATGTATACTGTACAATTTATTTGATCATTAGGGATGATCAATGTTTAAAATATACACTACTGTGCAAAAGTTATAGGTAGGTGTGAAAAAATGCTGTAAAGTAAAAATGCTTTCAAAATTATAAATGTTAATAGTTTGTTTTTGTTATCAATTAACAAAATGCAAAGCGAGTGAACAGATGAAAAAAATCTAAATCAAATCAATATTTGGTGTGACCACTCCTTCAGAACAGCATAAATTATTCTAGGCACATTTGCGCAAAGCCAGGGATTTTGTAGGCATATAGTCAGGTGCATGGTAGAACAATTATTACAAACAGGTGCTAATGATCATCAACTTACTATGTTAACTGAAACAGCTGTGTAGGAGGAATAAAACTGGATGTGGAACAGCCAAACTCTACTAACAAGGTGAGGTTGCTGAAAACAAGTTAAAGTCAAAAGTCATACAATATGACTGAGAACAGCAACAAGACATAAAACTCAAGTGATATCAGTCAGCACCTGGATCACTTGCACGTAGGGGTACCACCAGACCCTACCATATATATCAAATAAAGTCCAAAGGATGTGGCAGCAATAGGTGAATTAAAATGGTCTTTATTTGTGCCTAAATAAAGACCATTTAATTCACCTATTGCTGACTTTAACAGTGACAAGACACACATTAGTTATACAGTATCAGCAAGTTATCATCCAGATAAAAGTTTCACGGCAGACAGGGGTTTCCAGATGTGGTGTCCAATGTCTTCTGAAGAAGCGCAAAGGGACAGAAAATGTTGAGGGCTTTAGAAGCAAAGGCCAGCCAATGAAACAGCAGATGAAAGACACATCATGCTTACTTCCCATCGCAATTGGAAGATGTCCACCAGTGCCATCAGCTCAGAATTGGCAGAAACCAGAGGGACCCTGGTACACCCATCAACTGTCTGGAGAGGTCTAGTCAGAAGTGGTCTTTATGGAAGACTTGCGGACAAAAACATAAATTATGCTGATCTGATAATTTTATTTTCATCGTGGGGAGGAGAGTCCACAGCTTCATTCATTACTTTTGGGAAATAAGAACCTGGCCACCAGGAGGAGGCAAAGACACGCCAGCCAAAGACATAAATACCTCCCCCACTCCCCTTATCCCCCAGTCATTCTGCCGAGGGAACAAGGAACAGAAGGAGAAATATCAGGGTATAAATGGGGCCAGAAGAGTTACGGGCGGGAGCCGTGGACTCTCCTCCCCACAATGGAAATAAAATTATCAGGTAAGCATAATTTATGTTTTCCATCTAAAGGGGAGGAGAGTCCACAGCTTTATTCATTACTTTTGAGAAACATATACCCAATCTTTAGAGGACCCTGAATGAAACCGGGAGGGAAAAAGGCGACCCTAATCTGAGGGCACCACAGCCTGTAAAACCTTTCTGCCAAAAACAGCTTCCGCAGAAGCAAAAACGTAAAATGTGTAAAACTTTGTAAAAGTGTGTAAGGAAGATCAGGTAGCCGCCTTCCAAATCTGCTCCATAGAGGCCTCATTCTTGAAAGCCCAAGATGAAGCCAAAGCTCTAGAAGAATGAGCCATGACCCTCTGATGAGGCTTATGTCCTGCTGTCTCATAGGCCAAGCGAATCAAGCTCCTCAACCAAAATGACAAAGAAGTAGAAGAGGCCCTCTGCCCCTTGTGCTTCCCGGAATAAGCCACAAAAAGAGATGTAGACTGTCTGAAAAAGAGATGTAGACTTCTCCTTAGAAGAAGGGTTAGGACACAAAGAAGGAACAATTATTTCCTGACACCACCTTGGGGGAAAAAAAAAAACGGTCTGAAGAACAGCCTTATCTGCATGAAAGACCAGATAAGGAGGCTCGAATTGCAAGGCAGCCAGCTCAGATACTCTGCGTGCTGATGCAATGGCCAACAGAAAGAGAACCTTCCAGGACAGAATCTTAATGTCAATAGAGTGCATAGGTTCAAATGGAACCCTCTGCAATACCTTAAGGACCAAGTTTAAGCTCCATGGAGGAGAAGACTGCCTAAAGACAGGCCTGATTCTAGACAGGACCTGAACAAAAGATTGAATGTCAGGAAACTCAGCGAGTCTCCTGTGCAACAAAACTGATAATGCTGAAATCTGTCCCTTTAAAGGAACTGGCGGCAAGAAACTTCTCCAAACCCTCTTGGAGAAAAGACAGAATCCTGGATACCTTCAGCTTGTGCCAAGGATATCCGTGCTTCTCACACCAGGACAAGTAAGTCCTCCACACCTTATGGCATATGCGACGAGTGACTGACTTTCTTGCCTGAACTAGAGTGTCAATCACACCTTAGGAAAAACCTCTCTTGGCTAAGACTAAGCGTTCAATCTCCACAGTCAGCCTCAGAGAAACGAGATTTTGATGTTGAAAGGGACCCTGTTCCAGCAGATCCCTGCAACAGGGTAACCTCCATGGCGGAGAGGATGACATCCCCACCAGATCAGCAAACCACATCCTCCGCGGCCAAAAAGGAGCAATCAGGATGGCCAAAGCTTGCTCTGCTTGATGCGTGCCACTTCACGAGGTAGAAGTGGTAACGGTGGAAAAATGTAAGCTAGGCTGAATTCCCAAGGCACCACTAAGGCATCTATTAGCTCTGCCTGGGGATCCCTCGACCTCGAACCATATCAGGGTAGCTTGCAATTGAGTCTGGACACCATGAGATCTATCTCCGGCGTTTTCCATCTGAGACAAATCTATGCAAACACTTCGGGTGAAGAGACCATTCCCCCGGATGGAAGGATTGCCTGCTAAGAAAGTCAACTTCCCAGTTGTCCACACCTGGAATGTGGACCACTGAGAGCAAGCAGCTGTGGGACTCTGCCCACTCCAAAATACGAGACACCTCCCTCATTGCTAGGGAGCTCCTAGTTCTCCCCTGGTTGTTGATGTAAGCCACCAAGGTAATGTTGTCGGGCTGGAATCTGATGAAGCTGAACAACCCCGAGGGGGGCCACGCCCCCAGAGCATTGTAAATTGCTTGAAGTTCCAGAATATTTATCGGAAGGAGAGAGTCCTTCCGGGTCCATTTTCCTTGTGCCAATCTGGCACCCCAAACAGCTCTCCATCCTGCCAGACTCGCGTCCGTGGTTACAATCTCCCAGGATGGTCTTAGGAAGGATGTCCCCAGGGACAGATGCTATGGACAGATCCACCAAGATAGGGAGTCCCTGGTCTGAGCATCCATGGATATCTGCTGCGATAGATCTGAATGATCGCTGTTCCATTGTCTCAACATGCACAATTGAAGATGTCTGAGATGGAACCTGGCGAAAGGGAGGACGTCTATGCTGGAAACCATAAACCCTATCATCTCCATACACTGAGCCACCAAAGGGCTTGAGTAAGACTGAGGGGCAAGACAGGTGGACGCAACCTTCCTGTGTCGCTGATCTGTGAGAAATATTTTCAGGGACATAAGAGTCTATTATTGTGCCCAGGAACTCCACCCTGTTGCTGGGAACCAGGGAACTCTTTCCTGCATTGATCTTCCAACCGTGAAATTGGAGCAATAAAAGAAGAGCCCTCAAATGATCCTCTGTGAGGCTGAATGACGGCGCCTGGACTAGGATGTCGTCCAAATAGGGCGCCACAGCAATGCCCCAAGATCTGGCCACTGCAAGAAGTGCCACCAGAACCTTCGTGAAGACTCTCAGGGCCGTCGCCAGGCCAAAGAGAAGGGCCACAAACTGGAAGTGTTGGTCAAGAAATGCAAATCTTAGGAACTTGAAGTGGTCCCTGTGAATTGGAACATGAGGATAAGCATCCTTCAATTCTATAGTTGTCATGAACTGCCCCTCTTGAACTAGGGGCAGAATAGATCTGATTGTTTCCATTTTGAACGATGGAACAGCCAGAAACTTGTTTAAACACTTTAGATCCAGAATGGGGCGGAACGTGCCCTCCTTTTTCGGAACCACAAAAAGATTTGAATAGTACCCTAGACCCCTCTCTGCTTGGGGTACTGGTAATATAACACCTAGAGAGGAGAGAACCCTCACACATTCTAGAAAAGCTGCTCTCTTTTCCGGACTTGAAGACAGGTTTGACAGGAGGAATCTACCCCTGGGCAGATGGGACCTGAATCCTATCCTGTAACCCTGGGCGAAAACCTCCAGAACCCAACGGTCCTGAACATCCTGCAACCAGGCTTTGGAGAAGAGAGACAATCTGCCCCCTACTTGGTCCGGGGACCAGTCGGGGGTCGCCCCTTTCATGCCGATTTTGTCTCGGCGGGATTATTGTTATTGTTTTGCTTGGATTTGTTCCAAGACTGAGCAGGCTTCCAAGTTCCCTTGGACTGATCCACATTCATGGCAGGCTGCTGGCGCTGGGCCTTGTCCACACGAAAGGGACGAAAAGTAGATCATTTAGGCTTCGCCTTCTTATCCTGCGGTAGGAAAGCTCCCTTGCCTCCCGTAACCGTGGATATGATTGAATCCAATCCTCGACCAAACAGAATCTTTCCTTGAAAAGGCAGGGACAACAGCCTCGACTTAGAGGTCATGTCCGCAGACCAAGACTTTAGCCACAGAGCCCTATGAGCTAAAACGAAGAATCCTTAAACCTTTGCATTCAGGCGAATAATTTGCATATTGGTGTCAGAAATGACGATGGAAGTATCCCTCTCAACCATATCACACAGGGATTCACACCATTATGTTGCAGCTCTGGACACAAAAAACAAACCCTGTGTGTTGAAACATTTTCCTTAACATGTTTTCCAATTTTTTATCCATGGGCTCTTTAAACGATGAACTATCCTTACGAGGAATACTTGTCCGCTTCACGAGCATAGAGATGGCACCATCCACCTTAGGGACAGTCCCCCACAGCTCGAGCTGAGAGTCTGGACTGGGGAACAGTTTCTTAAAGGAAGAAGGGGAAAGGGAAGAACCGAATCGCTCCCATTCATTCTTAATAATATTATCTATCTTAACAGGAACTGGGAAGGACTGAGGCACCACCCTGTCCTCATATACCTTATCAAGCTTAGGAATCAAAGGTTGCTCCAGAAGCTTCGGTTCCGGGACCTCCAGAGTAGCAAGCACTTGCTTCAGCAAAAAGTGCAAGTTCTCCATCCAAAACCTAAAGTCAGGCTCCTCCGCTGCAGGAGGATGAGATGACAAGGACTCCGACCCAGAAGGAGCCTCTTCTGAAGAGTTGGAGTGGGCCTCATTCTCGTATAATGCCTCTGATATTTCCATAGGCGTAGACAACCCCTGGGTCGGGCCGCCATGGTATGCCCTACGCTTGTGCTTAGCAGAACGTGGTAAGGCATGGATTACTTTTTATACCGCCATTTGCAGTTGATCCACAAAATCTGACGGCCCACGAATCTCTCCCATAGGAGTAATGGTTGGACCCTGGGGCACCGCATGTGCACTCAGAGATGAAAGCAGGGAACACACCTCACGGGACGGGGAGTCCTCAGAGGTGGATGGCTCAGTAGTACTAGACATCCCTTTAGTTTTAGATGTCGCAACTTTATCAAGGCATGTGGAACATAGTTGAGCAGGCTGATCTACAAGAACATCCTCACAATAAACACAAGAATGAGACTTTGTTAAAGAGGGAGTACCCTCTAACGCGTCAGAGTCCTCCATAGCTTGTGCTTTTATTATGGACTAGACTAGCTTAAAAAACTGGCACCTTTATCCCTCCAATGGCCAGGGCACTTACCACCTCCTATGACCCAGACTACAGAAACCACTTTGTTTCCTATGCCGCTGATCAACAAAGGAAGTGAAAACTCACACCCGGTCACCTTGGATGCCTCGCAGAACCACCCCTGCACTAGGAAGAAACGCGCCAAAATCAGCTGCGTAATTACTCACGAAAGTCAACCTGAAGTTCCAGCATTGCCAGAGCCACATCTCACACGTAATGCAGCAATAACACAATAAACAATATTTTGTATAACCACCCCCCCCTGTTCAATAATCCCCTCACTAGGAATATTAACCCTTGATTCCATAAGACAAAAGGCGCCACACTGTGACCCTGTCTTCTGTGTTTTTATTATGTATAAAAAATTAAACGATTTTACCACAATCAATGCCGTGGAACAGGAACACGGCCCTTCAAGTGTGACAGGTTGAAGCATCACTCCTGACATGAACTTGAGTGCAGAAAGCAGGCAGCGAAACTCGTCAACAGTGATTGCTTGTGGAGCTGTTAATATGAGTCGGGATGGTTTCACAGAAAGACTCTCCCTGCATCTCCGGACTCTAACTTTCAACCAGGCTCTTACTGAGAGGCTGACAGGACTACTTAAAACTCCAGTCCCATTCCGAAGAGTACTACCCTCCATAAGAGACTACTCCGAATCTTCGGCACTTCTCTGCCATCCTTCTGTGACGAAAGGCAAATAATGACTGGGGGATGAGGGGAGTGGGGGAGGTATTTAAGCCTTTGGCTGGGGTGTCTTTGCCTCCTCCTGGTGGCCAGGTTCTTATTTCCCAAAAGTAATGAATGAAGCCGTGGACTATCTTCCCCTTTAGATGGAAAAGCCATACTTACAAAATGGAAACAAGGCCAAGCAACTCAACTATGCACCAAAACACAGGTACCAGAATGCTAAAAAAATATCAGTAGGTACTCTAGAGTCTAGAGTCTAGACTGATGAATCAAATTGAAATATTTGGCTGTAGAACAAGGCAGTTTGTTCAACGAAGGGCTGGAGAGTGGTACAAGAATGAGTGTCTGCAGGCAACAGTAAAGCATGGTGGAGGTTCATTGCAAGTTTGGGGCTGTATTTCTGAGAATGGAGTAATTGCAAGTTTGGGGCTGTATTTCTGAGAATGGAGTTGGGGATTTAGTCAGAATTAATGGTCTCCTCAATGCTGAGAAATACAGGCAATACTTACCCACCATGCAATACCATCAGGGAGGCATCTGATTGGCTTCAAATGTATTCTTCAGCATGATAACCACCCCAAACATACAGCCAAATTTATTAAGAACTATCTTCAGCATAAAGAACAAGAAGTCCTGGAAATAATGGTATGGTCCCCACAGGGTCCTGATCTCAACATCATCAAGTCTGTCTGGGATTACATAAAGAGACAGAAGCAACTGAGGCTGCCTAAATCCACAAAAGAACTTTGGTTAGTTCTCCAAGATGCTTTGAACCTGCCGAGAACCGTAAAAACGGTGTAAATGTGCACCTAGAAGAATTGATGCTGTTTTGAAGGAAAATAATTGTCACACCAAATATTGATTTAGATTTTTCTTCTGTTCACTCACTTTTCATTTTGTAAATTGATAAAAAAAAATTTTTTAATAACATTTCAATTTTGGAAAGCATTCCTTTACAGCATTTTTTCACATCTGTCATTCTGTGAAATGGAAATGAAAGTATCTTTAAAAATGTTCATGCGCTGCACATTAACATCATTTTTAAAGCTGGGGCTAACATGCATACAAAAGATATGGTGAATGGCTTCTAGAGTGCACCCATGTGTTCACTTTGCTCAGTACTGATACTTTGTAGAATCTTCTTTAGCAATAAACTGTACAATAAATACACTTACATAGTGACTTTTCTAAGCGAAGGATTGCGAGAAATTGCTTTCTACACAAAGCAAACAAATAGCTTATTTCACTTTCCTGTGTTTAGAAACATCAGCATTGTGGGCCAGAATTATTCACAGTCCATGCAAACTAATAGTAATGAATTGATCAAGGACTCTTAAAGCAGATCTTCTACTTTTGCCTGCTAGATCATCCTACAAAGAATGGCCATTCCTTGTTTGGTGGTTGGCCCCTTGGAATATTCTTGAGATATATTTACTGGCTTCTCTACTTAAAAATGTAATTTCTAAAATCATTATTCTCTTATAATGTTCTATCATATTCGTTTCAAATCACTTAGCTTCAAATTTCACAAATGTGGCTTTTGAAAATGTGATTTATTTTCTGTTTGTTTGAAACACTTGAAAAAAGTTATTTACCTGCCCCAAGCAGACCTCTCTGTTGTTTCTGAAGCAATAGGAATACACGATGATTCAATAATGCCAGAGCTGTTCGTCTTGTAGCAAAAACCGCAATAAGGGTCTAACATACATCCATTACAATACCTAATGGAAGAAATAAAAAAGTCAATAACTTGTTGAACGAGTTACATTGTAAAGTTAAGAGGTGGAAAGATTCTTTATTGCAGATACTTACAAACATTTCTTCTTTTGATATTATATATATTTTCAAAAGGAAAAAAACTAAACTAATGTCAGCGTTTAAGTTCTTCAGTGAACAGATAAAAGCAGTGACATTCCTGACATTTCACTTTTGTAAGTTTTAATATTAGACTGCACTTAGACTTCTTTATTTAATAAAAACTACATCAAAAGTGTGATAGTGTACTCTAAACTTACCTTATGTTTCCAGTAACATAAAATGTATGGGAAGTTGTTCATGATTTTACTAATTGGAGGGGGAAAAACAATCAAATTGGCTGAACTAGCCAGGAGAGCAGACCTCATTATCTTTTTTTTCCCCCAACTTTATTCAAAAGCAGACCTCAATATCTTATCTCTCTAAGTACAGTCCTCATTATTTGATCTCTCTCTGTATATACATTGTTCAATACTTTGAGACAGTATTTGAAAATTAATATTTTTGTATTTGGGAAAACAGAGTGTAATATGAGGATCTAATTCTTGTATGCATAACTTTTCTATAATCAATACTGCTGTTCTGGTATTTTCAGCATAGTTGGCAGTTTCATCAGACAAAAGCAGCTATTTCAAATGACAACATAAAGGCAAAGTAGTTATTTGTAAAACATTTTTTACACTGTGGCAGGTAAAACTTGACCATTTGGAACACAGTAAAGGGGAGAAAAATATACCCCTATAAGCTTTAATTCAACATTAAACAAGAACTTAAATGGATAGAAGCAATGAAATTATAGTGCCCATAAGAAACCATTAACTATGGCACTAACATAACATTTTTGGTAAACAATATCTTTTTTTATATTATGCATTATGTTTTAGCCAAGGAGTCATGGGAATTTAGACCAGGAACATGCTGTACAAGAGCCAGGTACCTTCACATTAGATGTGCATGTCTATAGTTGTTTAGGCCACTTCAGTATAAGTTGTCATAAAACCTAAGCATGGATAGGAGATATAGAAAAGATATCAGTAGTAGTCTAATGTTATATCTCCTATGGAAGACAGTTCATAGGAAACTTTCCTAACAAATACATGTTTCTGCTCAGCACAGTTGTCACAGTCCACTTGAAAGACACACTGTGAATACACAACAGTCTGAGATACTATGGAAATATTTACATGCCAGGGCCTTCTAAGTATAAGTGCCATTTAGGCAACAGGACTGAGGCCTGGAATAGTCTGACCCTTGTGTTCTACGGACTGATAAAGAGAGTTGTCATTATTATTCTTTCTGCTTAAAGGTACTGGACACCCAAATGTTGAAGCACATGAAAGTGATGCAGCATAGCATAAAAAAGCAAACTACAAAATATCACCTGATCATCTCTATGTAAAAAAGGAAGATATTTTAGCTTAAATTTCCTAAGTATTCACACCCCACTGTAAAAAGACTTTAATCGGCCAGTCAGGATGCTTGTCCCAGGACAAGCTAGGGAGTGTGCATCTGTCATGTGCAGGCACAGTCATGCTATTTTCCAATTCAGTCTAAGTAAATTCTATGAAATCTAATGAGATTTCAGTGAAATCTCATGAGATCACAGCAAAGCATTACCTCAGCACTGCTGATTGGCTATTGTTTTTGTTTTTTTTTTGTTTTTTCAACTTGCAGCTGGACAGCAGCTGAAGAATAACTGTTTACACAGCACTTACTGAGCTGAATAAATTGTGAGGTAAATAATGTTCCTTTTTTACAGAGATGCTCAGGTCATATTCTTGTTTGCTTTTTACAGTTATGCTGCATCACTTTCAAGTGATTTAGCAAATGAGTATTATGTCCCTTTAACCAAAAAAATTAAAATACAATTAAAAAATTAAAATCTGCAGAGCTCACCCTAAACTACCAGCTCTAAGGAAGAAGCCAAAATATTTGAGTTCAGGAAATTTGTGTCCTTATCAGGTGAGCCTAAAAGTACTTACTTAAGAGAACAGATCATGTCCTATCACTAAAGAACATGAAAGAAACCTTTTTCTTTAAAGGTTATCCTACTACATGTCATTCTTTAACTGAGCTTGTGTCCTGGCAGTACTTGTGCCATTATAGAAGGGAGATATTCTAGAATGAAAAGCTTTAGCCAGGACACCATCTGAATGAGAAGCAGATGAGGTGCGCATTATTAAAACAATCTGTGAATTAACTTTTCTACTACACTAAACAAAGTAAAACATAATAAATAAAATGTAAAATATCAACAAGAATCACTCAGGAGGTGTCTGTTGTTTCCTAGATTTCTAAAATATAAGCATCTCCCATTGTGAAATACACAGTTTACTTTAGTAAAACCACTTATTAATGATATGAAACTGCCTGCATAATATTACATCCTGTAGGGCAGATTCTGCAGATTTATCATTCTTTCTCATCTAGTGATAGAAAGGCAGCCTATGGGATTCTAGAAATAAACTCAGATGCACCTTGACAATACGTTCCTACTGGGCTAAAATGTAATTTTCTATTTTTTAAACTCAAATTGCTGTACAATAATGCTTAATAATCACCTATCATCTTAGTTCTGAAATGAGAAAATGATTACTTTGATGTCCTTGTCCATTTCACCAGACATATAAAAGAACATCCAAAGCCACATTTATATATACTTCCAATTGTTTGTAATGAAACTTTACTTTTACATGTGTTTTTACGCCAAACATTAATGTTATTAATCATCATTATTCATATTTCCTTCCTTTTTTCTACTAATCTTCTTCAAGTAAATGATATAATATTTTGTACTTTAAACCAGCCTCCATTTCAATTATGATGAATAAAAGATGTGAAAAAACAAACACACATCCTCCACTTTGAGTTAAAGGGCCATAATACCCAAATGTTTAAACACTTGAAAATGATGCAGCATAGCTGTAAAAAGCTGACTAGAAAATATCACCTGAACATCTCTATGTAAAAAAGAAAGATATTTTACCTCAAAAGTTCCTCAGTAGCCACCTCCCATTGTAAAGGATTCTAAGCAGCATTTTAGTGTGTCTGTCCTGGGACATCTTAGGGGATGAGCCTTGTGAACTCTCATATTATTTCACCAATCAGGTAAAGGAAGCTTACTATGAAATCTCATGAGAGTTAAGTCAAATCTCATGGGATCACAGTAAGAGTTTATGACCTCAGCACTGCTGATGCTGATTGGCTTATGTTCATTTCTTCATTTTTTTTTTTTTTACCTGCAGCTGGGAGCAGCTGAGTATAACGTTTTACACAGAACTTACCCTGCTGAGCTGAGGAGATTGTGAGGTTAATTATCTTCCTTTTTTACATAGAGATGCTCAGGTGATATTTTCCTGTCAGCTTTTTACAGTTATACTGCATCAGTTTCAAGTGATTTAGCATATGAGTATTATGTCCCTTTAAGTAGCATCCAAAATATCATTGTATTGGCCACCTGCACAACCCCCACAGAAAACCCAAACTACCAGCTTTTGCATTGGAGCAGAGGAATCTGGGATAGGATTTGCAAATGAGCTATATAAATGCCCCACATTATTTGCTTCAACAATCCATTTTAAGCACAGACTCCCCTGTGCTCTGCTCTGGGCAATTTTTAGGCACAGCAGGGATTGAATGGTGTAGCAAAGGAAATCACACATGGACAGCGGTTTATTTTACATATCCTTTCCCACATTCCTCTGCTCCAAAGCAAAAACCAGTGGTTTTCTGTGGAGGTTGTGTTGTTGGGCTACAAAATGATCTATTGAGTGTTTATTTGTACTTTACATATTAACTGTCACATTACCTATATTTAGTGCAACTGGAATTCTGGGTTGAAGGATCACTTGGTGTAAATGTAACTGGTGGTGAGACCTGAGCAGACAGCAAAAATCCCAAACCAAGAACAATAAGGGCCACCGTAGTACCTGTAAAAACAACAACAGAAACCCAAAGTTAAAGAGACAGTCTAGTCAAAATTAAACTTTCATGATTCAGATAGGGAATGCAATTTTAAATAGCTTTCCAATTTACATTTATAATCAAATTTGCTTTGTTCTCTTGGTATTCTTTGTTAAAAGCTAAACCTAGGTTGGCTCATTTGCGAATTTCTAAGCCCTTTAAGGCTTAGTGCATTTTGACAGGTTTTCACAGTTAGACAGTGTTAGTTCATGTGTGCCATATAGGTAACAGTGTACTCACTCCATGGAGTTATTTATGAGCCAGCACTGATTGGCTAAAATGCAATTCTATCAAATGGAAAGAGATAAGGGGGCAGGTTGCAGAGGCATAGATACAAGGTAATCACAGAGGTAAAAAGTAGGGTTGCACCGATACCATTTTTTTAAGACTGAGTACAAGTACCGATACTTGTTTTCAAATACTCGCCGATACCAATTACCGATACTTTTTTTTTAATGTCATGTGACAGTTTACCAAGCACAATACAGACTAATTATTTAAGATTCCTTATTTATAATTATGATGGACTGTAGCTCAAAAGACATTATGAAATAATGAAACAGGTTTTATTTGCCACAAAGTTCACAGAACATGTTTAGAAATAAAAATATTACAATAAAATATATTAACAACAACAATAAATAACAAATATAAAATTGCAACCAACCAAAAGTGCCATAAAGTAAAAAATAGAACAGAATACTGTTTAATCATGGTGAACAACACTATGGGCTAGATTACATTTGACTGGTAAGCTTTACCAATGCTTTCATTACACGTCCTACTCCATTAAAGGCTATGGAGTTGGAAATGTGAATAGAGCATTGGTAAAGCTTACCAATCAAGTGTAATCTAAATCTAGTCCTAATAATTGCAGGATAAGTGTTCATTGGGATTAACTTAATTTTTCCTATAAGTACTCTTCCTGCAATTATATAAGCTAAGATGTTCCTCAGAGTACAGTATGTTTTGAACATCATTGTGCAAGATGAGAACTAGCAGTATAACAGGCAATCTAGCAATTAGAATTTTTTTTCAAAAGTTAGTGGCAAGTTCTTTTTAAGGAACAGAACAGAAGCATCTCTGCATGTTCAGCTATAAGTCTGTTTTTGCTATCAGTAAGGAGGTTCAACTTTCCACACTACTGCATGGGGCAGAAAGATATTTTTGGGCCATTTTAGCCAGAGCTGGAAATCTCAGTTTATTAACTGCCCAGTACTTCAGGGGTTTGTCTGAACGAGGTACAGTTATCTCTCCTACAATAATACAAATAACAACAATTTGTATTGGCAGAACAGTAGTAAACAATTTTTAGTTTAGTCTCCACTCCAGCTTTAAATGAAATGGGAACATGCAGTTTGAAAAAAACACCACAAGATAGCATATGGGTAGTAAGTGGAGGTATCGGTTTAAGTATCGGTGCATTTGCACGAGTACAAGTACTCATGCAAGTACTTGGTATCGGTACCGATACCGATACTAGTATCGGTATCGGTGCAACCCTAGTAAAAAGTCTAATAATATAACAGTGTTGGCTGTGCAAAACTGGGGAATGGGTAATAAAGGGATTATCTATCTTTTTAATAAAATACACATTTTCAAGTGGACTGTTCCTTTAAAAAAACAAAGTATTTAACATTTCTCAAACTATTTTGATTGGGTTAACACAGAATAAAGATACATAAGTCAAAAGTTAATATGTTCATAGTTCATATAGAACATGCAATTTTAAGAGCCTTTTCAATAAACTTCTACTGTCAAATTTACCTTCTCTCTTGGTAATGTTTGTTGTAAAACAAACCTATGTAAGCTCAGGAGCAGCGATGCACTACTGGGAGCTAGTGTGTGGTTGGTGGATACACACATATGCCTCTAGTCAATGGCTCACCAGATGTGATCATCTAGGTCTAATTAGTGCAGAGCTGCTCTGGAGTTGACGTGAACTATGTGTTTAACTCTTTTGCAGGCAACAGTTCATTAATAAAATACTAGAACATTTTCCCTTTTATGTAAGAAACTAATTATTAGATGTGTTACATTTTATAAATGTAAATGTTTTAACTATTTAGAACTAACGAATATTACCAAACAGCAGTGTATAACTACAGTAAATGTCCATAAACATATATCTACATCATGAATAAGCAGTTTTTTTTATAGAATAAATAATACGACAATCAGTATCCAAACACATTCAAATAATGTTGATAAATGTCATAAATTACTTCCATTATTCTAAGGGAAAAAAAGAAACAGAATAAAAAATAATTGAAAAGCTTAAATACCTGCCAGACTTCCAAGGGTGAGTTTCCTTCTTCCAACTTTTTCTACAAGCCATACACCCACCAGTGTAAAACTGAAATTAGTAAATGCTGTAACTGCAGCAAGCCAAATAGCCATGCTGTCATCATTCACACCAGACATCTGTAAAATTGTAGCACTGTAATACCTGGGAAAAAATATATATATATATTAATTATCTACATGTTTGCATATCTTTCTTCACATATGGTGTTAAAGGGACAGTTTACTCAAAAACCTTCTCCCCTTTAATGTGTTCCCAATTATCCACTTTACCTGCTGAAGTGTATTAAATTGTTTACAAGTATTTCCTTTGCCCTTAAAGTTTCTGGCCTTAGGTTCAAGGTAAAGTGGGGTATAGAAGAGATAAGGTAATAAAATGTTAATTTTCCAAGTATTGGTCTTTGGTTTACGGACAGATATAAGATAAAGAAGCATTTATATGTACACAATGTGATCAAGTAATGAGATCAAATTATACCTACAAACTCAAAGGATTCTATTAGGTTGCGGCTTCAAAACACAAAATCAGCCAGTTCATATCCTATATTATAAAAGGCCAAGTGTGTTTGTCTGAAGCCGTCATGCGCATTAGAGACAGACAAACACACCTGGCCTTCAGCTGCAGAGTAGTGCGCAGTGCGGAAGCTGCCTGGTGGGGGCGTGACCGGCGTCGGGCGTGCCATGATGGGGGCGTGGCCGGCGGGCGTGACGGGCGTGACGAGGGGGCGTGACCGGCGGGCGTGATGAGGGGGCGTGGCCGGCGGGAGAGACCCAGAGGAAGGAAGGAAAGAATTTAGAAAGAAAGCGAGCAGAAGAGGGGGGAAGAGCAAAAGAGGGAGAGAGAGCGCAAGAGAGTGGGAGAGAAAGAGGGGGAGAGAGAGCTCAAAAGAGAGGGGGGAGAGAGAGAACTCAAAAGAGAGGGGGGAGAGAGAGAGAGCTCAAAAGAGAGGGGGGGGAGAGAGCTTAAAAGAGAGGTGGGAGAGAGAGCACAAAAGAGGGAGAGAAAGAGAGCACAAAATAGAGGGGGAGAGAGCGCAAGAGAGGGGGAGAGAGAGCGCACAAAAGAGGGGGAGAGAGAGCGCACAAAAGAGGGGGAGAGAGCTCAAAAGAGAGGGGGAGAGAGTTTAAAAGAGAGCGCAAAAGAGGGGGGAGAGAATGCAAAAGAGAAGGGGGAGACAGAGTGCAAAAGAGGGAGAGAGAGAGCAAAAGAGGGAGAGAGAGAGTGCAAAAGAGGGAGAGAGAGCGCAAAAAAGAGGGGGAGAGAGCGCAAAAAAGAGGGGGAGAGAGCGCAAAAAAGAGGGGGAGAGAGCGCAAAAAAGAGGGGGGAGAGAGCGCAAAAGAGTGGGGGGGTGAGAGAGAGAGCTCAAAAGAGAGGGGGGGGGGGGAGAGACCTCAAAAGAGAGGGGGGGAAAGAGAGCTCAAAAGAGAGGGGGGGAAAGAGAGCTCAAAAGAGAGGGGGGGAGAGAGAGCTCAAGAGAGAGAGTTTAAAAGAGAGGGGGGAGAGAGAGTGCACAAAAGAGGGGGAGAGAGCGCA